>NW_007726343.1:838915-903915 GCF_000696425.1 Galeopterus variegatus | reverse complement strand
AATAAAGTGCAAAAAAGATAGATCTCTGTGTTGGATAATGGGCAGAAATTGAATAGCTGTGTTTTCCTTGAAAGTTGTTGAGATTTTTCTCAGGAGAATTAAAGGAAAGTTATTTCTGAATAGAAGCGCTGTCCCTTGCTATAATTAGTCACATGGGCTTAGTTCCCAGGAAATTTTTCTTTCAATGTACTGAAAGTGTGCGAAGTTTCAAATTGTTTAACTTACCTTGAAATTTTGTCTCTGCTTCCCTATCTACCCCTCTCCTAAAATTTGAGATATAAAGTTTGGATTGTTCTTTTTCCATTAGATTAGGGAACTTGCCAAAAAAGGTGTACGCATTTGTGCCTGTGCACTCTCTCCCTCTTTGCATGAATCCTTCCAATCCTGGGCAACACTTTTAATGACTTAGAATTAACTGCTTTCTAATTACACACTGAGGCAGACACCATGATGTAGTATGGGTCTTTGCCAGCAAATGGAAACACAGGAGATATACATGAGCAGACTCCCAGAAGGAATTGTTAGAGAGACTTCTTGAAGTCATCTATTTGCAGAGCAGAGAAGTGCCACATCTCACTGAATAATACAAACTTGATCGTATAAGCAGCCACTGTAGTAACATGTCTAGGAGCATCCGGTTTTCTTTCTTATTATTGAATATAAGACATGTGTAATCTTTTCAAGTTTTCTAGCTATCTCAGCAAATTTTAGTAGGTCTTTGCTGCTATGAACTTTATCCCCTGACTTTGAGCTGGAGTCTTCTCTTTGCCTGTGATTCAGCTCATTCTGGGCCCCAGTGAGCTTAGATGAGAGGACTTAGCTTCTTTCTGTGACCCTGTATTTGCCCTACATGGAGCACTAAGTGTCTTGAAACTTTGAATTGGAGGGAAATCTAGAAGGGCAAAGGAAATTGCCGGGGACCAGCCCCAGCACAGAGATTGTAAAGGTCCCCACTGGTAAGGGATCCCCCAAAAGGGAGGAAGGGCAGCGTCGGCGATGGAGCGGCAGCAAACATACAGACCCAAAGGATCTGTTGAATGCTGGGACAACAAACACACAGACTCAAGGGATCTGCTGAATGCTGACAATTTATTGAAGCAAGCATCAGACTTTTATACTTTTCTTTCTTATTTGCTACATAATCATAAAATAATCAATGAACAATATCATAATATCTCTTTGTAAGTGACATATGTTCTAAGAAAAATAGCATTACAGTTTATTCCCAGAAAAGACAATTACAATGTCCTTTCCTTTGAGCAAGAACGTTACAACCCACTGGTCCCATATAATCATCACTTTTCATCACTTGCAATCATTACCAAAACTACATCCATGGTACAATAGACTTTCTATGACGTTATTAAAACTTAATTCACACCTACATCTAACTATTCTTTATTCCTAAATAAACACTCTAAAAATTAACTTGCTTAACTAAACTTCTACTTCTATTGTAAAACAAAAGATTGTACATTAACTCCTTCCAAGCAGCCAGGCCAGACTCTCAGGCACCAGACAAGACGAATGCCTACATAGGTTCGTTGTCCCCTTCTGGGCCCCACTGCCGCAAGCCATCTCCTGAAAATCCATAATCATAAGTATCATTAGTATGATTAAATATTTTAGTATAATTTTGAATACTACTTCCAAGTCTCCCAGAGCGATAGTTATGAGGCAGCAAAGAATAAAATAACAAGCACACAGAGCTCCAGAAAATCAAGGTGGAACGCCGGCATCTTCTCCCATGATGAGGCCTTGCCATCATACCGTGTTTCATTAAAAGATCTTTATCAGGCTTTAATCTTATGAGTGGGAGGCGCCCCCACAGGAAATACCGATGGAAAACATGAGTTCAGCTCTTCTCAGAAAGAGGCATTAATCTAGAACATTTCAGACTGCCTTTGAATACCATGGGAATGGTGCTGGAGAAGAGTAGCTTGGTAATTATGGGCCTCGCTAAGCTCCAATCACGGCCCCACCACTAACTAGCAGTGAGACTTTGGGCAAATTATCTAAATTCGCCATTCCTCCATTTCTTCATTTGTAAGATGGGGAGAGTGACTTTATAAGTACAGTTTGAACATTCAGTGAGTTAACACAGGGGAAGAGTTCAGAATGGTGTCTGTCTGCACCGTGTGAGCACTCAAAAAATGTTAGCTATTATTTTATTTTTTAGAAGTGGAAACCTGTTATTGGGTAGAATTGAGTAACCCCACATTCCTGAATGTTCAACTGACTCGGAACAAACATTAAACCAGTACTTCTGAAAATTTAGAAATTTGGATACAACATTTAAAATTTTTGCCATATCCAAATAGCACTACATACATGCTATATTTACTTCATATTTTTGAATCATTTACTTAATTATGTTTTAAAAAGGAAATTTATAATTCCATCTTAAGTGATAAACTAGAATCTCTTGCCATAAATGTGAAGTACTTATAAAAATAATACATAGCTGTAAAAGATAAAATTGTGTTGTGTGCTGGTGAAATCAATTCACATGTTTATGCCAATGATTGATAAGTACTCCTCTCTTTGGGAGATACAACATTAGATGTTTTCAGCATTTTTCTGAAGATACATTGTATCCTAGTGCTTCTTAGTCTGAATTTCTTGAAAACAATGAAAATAAATAAAAAGCCTACTCATCCATTACGAGAAAAGCTCAAATAGAGTCAAATCCATTTGGCTACCTAAAAATTGCTTTAACAGTAGGGAATATAAATAGGGCTTGGATTTTGAATAGCCTTCTCTTTCATTTGGCAATTTGTTTATTAATTCATTTATTCAGCAATTTATTGAGTAGCTATCTTAGGCAGATCAACTTTGGAGTGATAACTTTTAAGCAGCTTACCAATACCCTTACACAAACAGTTCCTTAGTCCTCCAAGTGAACCACGCATTTTCAAAGGGGGTGACATTGTATAAACAGATATATGGTATATCTGTGGCATTAATGTTTCATGGGGGGGGGCTTAAGAAAGAAGAATGCCTAAAAGGTCTTAGATGAGCCATAATGAAAAAGGGCCACATAAAGTGGAGCTTGAAATCTGAAATCTTATAGCTTCATGACCAGTAATAAACTTGTAAGATTGCTTTCTTATCTTCTTGTGGTAACCACATGATGAGCCTAATTCTCCATGTAAAAACCCTCAGGAATTTAAAGATAACATTAATGAAATGTGACACCTTGTTTTGTCTATACTATATTAAACTTTCCTTTTTCCCTCAGATGTTTTTAAATTTGGCATGGCATCAAATTTTACCATCCTGATCTATCTCCTGTCATCGGATGACAAAGTAATATGATTGGTAGACAATATGAGTTCTCTCCACTCCACAATATAAGGGAGAGGAAGGCAAGTGGATTGGAAAAAATAAGGCAATGTTTTAATGGAGGAGGTGAGAATTGAACTGGGCTTTGAAGTTTTGGCCAAAGGAAAGACAAGAAAAAGCATTCCAGATTTGTGGGATGTTGGGGATGGGGAGGAATTAAGTATAAATCATGGCATTAACCACATGTTTAATAAATATTCATGACATGTCCACTTGTTGGATAAGGGTTGGTGGTATACAGTGGCTATAAAGCTGCAAGATGCTTGATACAATGTTCTGATCAGTATGACTACTTGTACTTTGGAGACATCTTCCTCTGGTCCTTACATAATACTTTTATATTTGATGACTCTAGTCTAAGTTATTTCTTACATGATTATATGCTAGTTAGAGGACAGAATTTAATTTGTCCCTACAGGATTCCCTAATGTTAAAACATATTTTTATGTCAAATGTTATCAAACTGCTTTAGAGATCACTCCTATGTGGTGGAAGAACTAGTGGGGTTCGTGCCTGGAATTGTTGAGGCATAGCTCTGACTGCAAGGGTAAATAGGCTCTCTTATGCCACTGGCAGTGTTGAAATTGTCCAGGAAAGACACTGGCAGGTCAACCTCCATGAAGATGCATCTTGGGACCGTTACAACCTTGATGTCCAGCAGAGGCCTTATACCAGCGTTGGAAGAAAAGATTAAATACTAGTTGGTATTTAGGCTGTGCTGTGTTGGAGCACAGCCTCTGGAGCAACCACAAGAAGAGGCAGGACTCCTGGTATACTTTGGGAGTATTACCAACAGCAGCTGACTGCCTTCTCCATCCAGTTATTCAACTTCAGGGGCTGATTTTCTTCCGTGGTGGGAGAGATAGGTTCTAGCACCACAGTTTGGACTACACATCAGTTTTTCTTCCAAACAGCCCAGCTTACCTTTATCCCTGTGTTTGTCCTTCCCTCACTCATCCTCTCTCCTCACTTGACTGCTGCCATCCAATACACAGTCAGCCCCATGCTGGTTCACAAGTCATGCTTAAACTTACTTGTGATCTTGGATTAGATCATCTCAACCACATGTGGTCTTTTCTTTGTTGTAGTTCATTAGGTATACCCTAATGAAAAGGCAGTCTGAAGAAGGCAGGACCTCAGGGGTCTTGGAAGCACAGATGACACACCTGCTTATCTGCCTCAGTTCCTTGTAGCAGTAGCTGGTTACTTATCTGACCTTACACTAAGGAAAGCAAAAGTTGTAAAAATGGGTGTGATGTCAGTGATTCTTTGGAAGGTCTTCACTTGCTTGATTGCTGATGCTTGAAATGCCCTTAGCTAGGGGGGAAATTCCTTCTATTATGTGGTTGTAGACAACTTAAATTCCAACCCTCCCTGGAGTGATAACACATTAAACTAATACACACAAAAGTAGAAAGGATTTCTACCAAGTTCTTTCCCAAGAATAGTTTTGATAGTGGATTGTTCCCTGAGTGCTGCAAAGGGCTGTGTATATGTGTGGGTAGAGGTGGGGTAAGAAGTGAGAATCTGGCATTGCCAAATTTTGCCTGTTGGACAGATTGACTTCCGGCTATTGCTCCAAGGTTATGGCAATATATACGTAGTAAGAACAGGCCCCTGGCTTCATACATAACTCACAAAATCTTTCTTTCTTTACCTTCCATATTTTGGAGGTAGATGGCAGGCCACACCGTCATGTAACACAAGCCAAAGCAACAGAATAACTGTAACAGCTCAAGTCTCAAACAGCATAAGTGCTTTTTACTGTATTATTTTATTTCATCTTCACAACAACCCTGCAAGGTAAATACCAATGTTAGTCTCTCTTACAGACAAGGGAACTGAAGGTCACAGACATGAATTAACTTGTGGAGATAAACGGCTAGCAGGTGGAAGAGCCAGGCTTCAAACCAACTTTGTGTGATTCTAGACTCTGCTCATAAGCACTATTTCACACTGCATCTCTGTTTGAAAGTAGTCTACTGCATAGCTTTCTGAGTTCACCTTTCTTTTAGAAGGCATGTTTTTCCTCTTTTGAAGAAGATGTAAACTAAATAAAAATTATGGTCTTTTTATGTGACGTCTGAGGCTAGGTCATAAAAGGCCTTAAGCTTGCACCTGGTTCTCTTGGGAAGCTTGCTCCTGGAATCCACCTACCATTTCAAGGAGAAGGCCAAGCAGACCTTAGAGGGGTGCTCATGGTGAGAAGCCAGCTATGCCAGACACTGAGTGAGTCATCATGAAAGTGAGTCCTCCAGCACCCAGATGATCTGCCCCAGTCAAGGCCACGTGAAGAGCAAGCTGTGACCACTGAGCCTGGCCCAAATTGTCCAATAATGAACATGTTGAGAAAGTGTTTCAAGTGCCCCTTCCGAAAAAGTGGGGAACCGATTCTCAGTGGAACTGATTCTCAAACCCACAGAAACGAGTTGTCTTCCATGCTTGATGGTTAGCACAGTACTTTGGCCTGTGACATGACAGTAGCCTTTAGAGAAATCAGGTTAACAGTTTATTTTCTAGCCACTAATGACCATATTCTTCTTCCCCGGGCACAGGCAGACAGCATGTAGCGGAGAGGCCTTAAGAGATGGTTTAGGTGATTCCTCTCCCCGACTCTATTCACATTCCTGCCCCCTGCTCTTCCCTCTATTGTTTGGGACTCTAACCTCTTGGAAGGACCTTTTCTTTATGTGTTTTTACAACTCTGACTCCAAAAATGTTAGCAAACAAAGGAAACAAATAGAATAATTTAATCAGGCCCCCTCACATTAGGTCAGGTTGGGGGTGGTGCATCACATTCTTTGTAAACAAGTTGTGTGTGGGTGGAGTTGGTGCGCATGTGCAGCACCACGGCTTGGCTGGTGACTGCCTCAGGCATCTCTGCCTCATGTGGCCATGCTCTCGGACCTTCGGCTCCAAGGACCTTTTGGCTGGTTTCCTAGCTCATAGACCTGTGTGTGAGGAGTCTGGTGACCCAGCCTAGCATGTAAAGGGTTTGTGACCCAGTCTGGACAACAGCCTTGAGGGGTCTGTGAACACCAGACTCAGCCCTAGCTCAACAGTTGGCCCAGTTGGCAGAATTATGGGCAGGTAAAAGAGCTCCACAGTCTTATTAAAGGGTCTTTAAAAATTTGAATAACATAACAGACTGAGCTTTTGTTGACAGGCCATATTTCCATGACAAAGACATAGAAATAATAGACAAAATAAACAAACAAAAATCTTTAAAAATACATAGCCAAGTACAAACAAAGGAAATTAAGTCTTTGGGTGTCAGAAGTTGAGAAAGAACGTATATCCAGAGTGGTAAAGAAGGATTGTTAACTTTAGATATAAATATGAAGAGCTGGGGCTTGGGTTTTTAACATCTCAGAGGGACAGATATGTACGCAGGAGCTGGAATTGAGCCTCCACATATAGCTCCAACCATGGAAAAGGGACTAGGAAAACTCTTCTTGCCTGGAGAAAATGGCAAGGAAGCTTGCTTACTGTATGTGACCTTGGGTTCTGGAGTGTTAGGAGAGGAAATAATAGATACAGGAAAGCACCATTTGTAGGTTTGAATTTACACTCTTGTTTACTGCAGAAAGCCCAAGCTAAGAAATTAACAATAAAACTGATTTTTATAAAAGTAAACGTGAAGTCGTGGTTACTTCCACACTGCAGGTCAAACAAATCTTGCTGAAAATAAGCTCACAGTAAAAGTTTACAAATAGGGAAGAAAACCAACTACCATGGGGAAGATAGATATAAAGAAACAGCACATCATGGGCCGGAGATGAGAAAATGAACACACTAAAAAAAATCTATAAGACAATTCATGAATTATGAAATAAATCTAAAAATAATGTATATAAACTAATTGAATAAATAAAAAGAAAAACTAACTGGATAAGTGAAAGAATAGAATAGTGTGATAAAAGAGCAGATAGATTTGAAAAAAATAGAATTTAAAAATGAAATAATAGTCATTGAAGCGTGAAGCTCATTAGATGAGTGAAGTGTTAGACAAAAAGATGAGAAAAAAATTAGATTACGAGATTTAGGTTAGTACAAATATTAGTGAAGTCTAGGGTGAATTTAAGGAAAGCAACTTCAATATAATACAAGGATGAGGAGAGGGGAAATGTAAATACTTTATGGGAGAAGAAGATGTAGAGGATAGAATAAGACCCTCCAACAGATGTCTAATATAAGAGTTCCAGAGGGGAGAACAGAGGCCAAAGCTCTAATGACTCAGAATTTTTCATATTGGTTAAAGGCATATATTTTTAGTTTCATGAAACAGCTAATCCCAAGCAAGCTAAATAAGAGTAGCCACACCTAGGCACATAGCGATGAAACCACTGAATATCAAAGAAAATTTTAAAAGTACCTGGAGAGAAAACACAAATGAGGTATGTAGGAATTATTGTTAGATTGGCATTGCAGTTCTCATCAGTAACAATAGATCCAAGAGACAGTAGAATCATATCTTCAAAGAGTTAAATTAAAATGACCCTTAGCCTATAATTGTATAACCAGCTATATCATCATTCAAGAGTGAGAACTAAGTACAAATATTTTCAGACAAGTCAACACTAGGTGATTTTACTACTACTTTAGGTGAAAGAACTAATAAAGGGATGCTTCAGTAACAAGGATATTGAAAACAAAAGTGGATAGTGGGATTCAAGAAGCAATTCTGAGAAAGGAAATTGGCAAACATTGATAAAAAATTGATAAATCTAAATAGGCATCAAGTGTTTCCAAAAATGGAAAATGACTATTAGAGTTCTCCAGAGAAGTAGAATTAATAGGATACACACACACACACACACACACACACACACACACATTCTAGAGAGAGATTTATTATAAGAAATTGGCTCATGTGGTTATGGTGGCTGATAAGTTAAGATCAGTTGGCAAGCTGGTGACCCAGGAGAGCCAGTGGTATAATCCCAGTCCCAATCTGAAGACCTGAGAACCAGGATAGCCAGTGGTAATAATTCCAGTCTGATGGCCAGCAGGGTTGAGACCCAGGAGCCAGTGTTTCAGGAGGAGTCCAAAAGCAAGGAAAAAACTGATATCCCAGCTTGAAGGCAGAAAGAATTCTCTCTTAGCCTCTTTGTTCTAGTCAGGCCTTCAACTGGTGAGGCCCACCCACATTAAGGAGGGCAATCTGCTTTACTCAGTCTACCAATTCAGATGCTAATGTTCAGAAACACCTTCACAGACATACCCAGAATAATGTTAGACCAAATATCTGGGTATCCATGCTCCAGATAAGTTGACAAAATTAACTATCATGGAGATTAATTGGAAAACTGTGTTTACAGATAAGATGGTTGAACAAAAATAACAGACACAGCTCCTTTGCCCATTTTTTAATTGGGAGACTTGTTTTTTTGCTGTTAAGTTGAGTTCCTTGTATATTCTGGATATTAATCCTTAGTCAGATGTATATTTTGCAGATATTTTCTCCCACTCTGTTGGTTGTCTTTTCACTCTGTTAATTGTTTCTTCTGCTGTGCGGAAGCTTTTTAGTTTGATATAATCCCATTTGTTTATTTTTCCTTTGATTGCCTGTGCTTTGAGGGTTGTATTCATGAAGTCTGTACCCAATCCTAGTTCCTGGAGTGTTTCTCCTATGTTTTCTTTAAGGATTTTTATTGTTTCAGGGTGTATATTTACTTCTTTACTCCATTTAGAGTTGATTTTGATATATGGTGAGAGGTACAGGTCTAGTTTCATGCTCCTGCATATGGATATCCAGTTTTGACGGCACCATTTGCTGAAGAAGCAGTCTCTTCCCTAAAGGAAGATATACAAATGGCCAACAGACACATTAAAAAATGCTCAATATCACTCAGCATTCAAGAAATGTAAATCAAAACCACACTGAAATACCATCTCACTCCAGTTAGGATGGCTAATATCCAAGTACTGAGAATGATAAATGCTGGTGAGGTTGTGGAGAAAAAGGAATTCTCATACACTGTTGGTGGGACTGCAAAATGGTGCAGCCTTTATGGAAAATGGTATGGAGGTTCCTCAAACAATTACAGATACATCTCCCATATGACCCAGCTATTCCACTGCTGGGAATATACCCAGAGGAATGGAAACATCATGTTGAAGGGATACCTGTACTCCAGTGTTTATTGCAGCATTATTTACAATAGCCAAGAGTTGGAACCAGCCCAAATGGCCATAATTAGATGAGTGGATAAGGAAAATGTGTTATATCTACACAATGGAATACTACTCTGCTATAAAAAAGAATGAAATACTACCATTTGCAGCAACATGGCTGGACTTAGAAAAAATTAGATTAAGTGAAATAAGTCAGGCCCAGAAAGAGAAATACCACATTCTCACTTATTTGTGGGAGCTATAAATAAATAAATAAATAAATAAGCAAGCTGACAAATGGGGTACAGGGAGGAAGACACAACAATCACAATTCCTTGAACTTGCTAAGTCATGTGAACAGATATGATGTTGATGGGTGACAGGGGAGAATGTGGGGAGAGGAATTGGTAAAGGGACATGAAAATCAACTACAGTATATATTGATAAATTAAAATAAATTAAGAAAAATAAATAACAGACACAATATCATGGAGGCTGATGGGAGAGGAAGGTTTCCTGATGGGATTAAATGCATTTTAAATCCTTTATACACAGAATGATGAGGGAGGCACTGATGAAAATTAGGTATTGATTCAGTTTTTAAAATTTTTTGAGAGGACTCCTAAAGAAATAAATATAGAATGTATTATTTTGAAAGGAGTAAAAGGAGAAAGAGAATAAAACTTATCTTACTAGAAGGTAGAAAAGGAGGACAAAAGAGAATGATTAGCAGAGCATGGAAAAGAGAAAAATAAGTTTGAATTTGTCAGTTACAATGAATTTTAATGTATTAAACTCACTTTTTAGAAAGCAGAGCTTTTCAAATTTGATTTTAAAAATCTAACTAAGTACTATTTATAAGAGTCACACTTAAGGCATAATAACACAATCAAGTTCAAAGTAAAGAAATGGAACACCAGATATATGAGCCAGATATTATCCAGAAGAAAAATGGTGCAGCACTATTACCACTAAATATCATTAAAGACAAAACTTTTATAAGAGATAAAGTCATGACTGCTGAAAGACATAATTACCAAGAAGTATATGTATAACAGTAAGAGTGCATGCACCAAGAGTATAGCCTCTGAATATAGAAAGCAAGTGTTGGCATAATTATAAGGAGAAACTGACAAGCCCACAGTAGTAGTTGATGATTATTTCATATCTAGTTCAGAAAAAAAAATAATAAGATTTGAATAATACAATTAAAAGTTTTGGCCTACTAGACATATCTGAATCTTGTACATCAAAAAGAGGAACTTCATGGGCTGGCCAGTTAGCTCAGTTGGTTAGAGGATGGTGTTCTAACACCAAGGTCAAGGGTTTGGATCCCTGTACTGGCCAGCTGCCAAAGGAAAAANCACAATGGAATACTACTCTGCTATAAAAAAGAATGAAATACTACCATTTGCAGCAACATGGCTGGACTTAGAAAAAATTAGATTAAGTGAAATAAGTCAGGCCCAGAAAGAGAAATACCACATTCTCACTTATTTGTGGGAGCTATAAATAAATAAATAAATAAATAAGCAAGCTGACAAATGGGGTACAGGGAGGAAGACACAACAATCACAATTCCTTGAACTTGCTAAGTCATGTGAACAGATATGATGTTGATGGGTGACAGGGGAGAATGTGGGGAGAGGAATTGGTAAAGGGACATGAAAATCAACTACAGTATATATTGATAAATTTGAACTTGCTAAGTCATGTGAACAGATATGATGTTGATGGGTGACAGGGGAGAATGTGGGGGGAGGAATTGGTAAAGGGACATGAAAATCAACTACAGTATATATTGATAAATTAAAATAAAATAAATTAAGAAAAATAAATAACAGACACAATATCATGGAGGCTGATGGGAGAGGAAGGTTTCCTGATGGGATTAAATGCATTTTAAATCCTTTATACACAGAATGATGAGGGAGGCACTGATGAAAATTAGGTATTGATTCAGTTTTTAAAATTTTTTGAGAGGACTCCTAAAGAAATAAATATAGAATGTATTATTTTGAAAGGAGTAAAAGGAGAAAGAGAATAAAACTTATCTTACTAGAAGGTAGAAAAGGAGGACAAAAGAGAATGATTAGCAGAGCATGGAAAAGAGAAAAATAAGTTTGAATTTGTCAGTTACAATGAATTTTAATGTATTAAACTCACTTTTTAGAAAGCAGAGCTTTTCAAATTTGATTTTAAAAATCTAACTAAGTACTATTTATAAGAGTCACACTTAAGGCATAATAACACAATCAAGTTCAAAGTAAAGAAATGGAACACCAGATATATGAGCCAGATATTATCCAGAAGAAAAATGGTGCAGCACTATTACCACTAAATATCATTAAAGACAAAACTTTTATAAGAGATAAAGTCATGACTGCTGAAAGACATAATTACCAAGAAGTATATGTATAACAGTAAGAGTGCATGCACCAAGAGTATAGCCTCTGAATAGAGAAAGCAAGTGTTGGCATAATTATAAGGAGAAACTGACAAGCCCACAGTAGTAGTTGATGATTATTTCATATCTAGTTCAGAAAAAAAAATAATAAGATTTGAATAATACAATTAAAAGTTTTGGCCTACTAGACATATCTGAATCTTGTACATCAAAAATAGGAACTTCATGGGCTGGCCAGTTAGCTCAGTTGGTTAGAGGATGGTGTTCTAACACCAAGGTCAAGGGTTTGGATCCCTGTACTGGCCAGCTGCCAAAGGAAAAAAAAAAAGGAACTTCAATTTTTTAAAGACCTATAAAACATTTACAGAAATTGATCACATATAAAAACACAAAGGGAGTCTAAGTAATAATCCATATTAATATAAAGATGACAAATTAGAAATAACAAAAATCTAAATGTTTTAAATAATTCTGGATCATAGATGAATAATAATGGAAACTATAAAATATTTATAAGTAAATGACAAAAGTTGTGGCATGTAGCTAAAACAGGATTTAGAGGAAAAATTATAGTCTTGAAAAGTATATATTAAAATACATGATTGAAAATGAATTTTGCAAAAATACCAAGTTAGAAAAAGTATAAATAATGATGAGAAAGGATAAATTAAATGAAATAGGAAGAAATGGTATAATAGAGAGGACTCACAAAGCCAAAATTTCCTTTCTTGAGAATACAGATGGTCCTGGCTTAAAATGTTTCTAGTTCAACCTACAATTTTTTGTATGTGATACACATTCTGTAGAAACTCCGCTTTGAATTTTGGTCTTTTCCTGGGCTAGCTGTGTGCAGTACGATTCTTTCTTGTGGTGTTGGGCAGCAACAGTGAGCCGTAGCTCCCAGTGAGCCATGTGGTCACGAAGGTAAACAACCATACTCTACAGTGTACTGTGTTGCCAGATGATTTTGCTCAACTGTAGGCTAATGTAAGTGTCCTGAGTACCTTTAAGGTGGGCTAGGCTAGGTAAGCTATGATGTTCGGTAGGTTAGATGTATTAAATGCAGTTTAACTTAGATGTTTCGAATTTACAATGGGTTTATCAGGGCATAAACCCATCATAAGTTGAATAACATCTGTATTAGCAAAACCAACCTCTGGCAAGACTGATAAATAAAAAAGAAAGTTTACTTAAATTAATATTAGACTATCTAAAAGTAAATTCATTGCCAGTCTAAAAGATAAATCAGATTGGGGGGTGGTGCATGGATGTTTATTATATTAGGCTCATGAGTTCTTTACATCAGAAATATTTTAAAATGAAAAGATTATAATCTTAGGCATTATGCTTTAGTCCAGCCATTGCCTATGGCCTGTCTTCTGAAGCATGCTTTTTAACAGATGCCAATCCTCTCCAGTTCTTGTGAATCTAGCTCGAAGTTCCTCATGCATTCCTGCTTTATGTGTGCTTTGTAGAAATCTGAAATCCCGCTGAAGCATGCTTTTTAACAGATGCCAATCCTCTCCAGTTCTTGTGAATCTAGCTCGAAGTTACTCATGCATTCCTGCTTTATGTGTGCTTTGTAGAAATCTGAAATCCCATCAGCTGAAGCAGTGGCAGGAGTAACTGTAAAATCAACAGAATGAATGCCTCTAACAAAGGTTCAGGAGAACAGGACTCCTGTCCATGTGTGGTCAAAAAAGCTGGATGCAGATCATCCAGAGCTGGCCTAAGGACGACTTTCATAAAAGGCATTGGCTTCTTGAGGCCTCTTATCCCCAGTCATCCCAAGGTTGTCCCATTGCCTTATTTGGTTGTTGTTGTTGTTCATCCTTTTGAGATGACAGTTTCTAAGGTTCAGCATATGTGTGTAGAAGTAGGTTTGCACTCTCGGGCTTGATCTGAGACACCAGCATGCTTTTGTGATGTCTGAGTGTAAAGAGCCGCGTGGATGGTAGGCACGTCACAGTTTTCTCTCCTCCTCTAAAAATGTCAGGTTGCTAGAAGAGAAAAGACATTTTGTTGACTTTAAGGTGGACCCAATGTATGTTTTTACAATTCCATTTAAAGCAGCTGAGTTCCTCTCACAAGCTTCCTTTGTTTTGAATAGTGTTCTGTTCAACATATCCAAACTGTTTTTCAAAAGAGTTTATTGGCTATGATTCTTAATCCTGATAAGCATACTACTCTAAAATTTATATTGTGAGGAAAATTATGTCATCAGTTTTTCTTTTAATATTTCCCTTTTTCTCCCACAAAATAAGTGACCTACTTATCTTATGTCCTAGAGTATTGTCCCTTTTTCTTTTTAAAAAGAGCCTTTGTTTTATGATTTTAGCAATGAATTTGCATATAGTTTGGTATGAGGTCAGTAATTTTCCATAGGATAGTACTTCTGGTCACACTGTCTAACTATTTATATATTAGTAATCTTTTCCTCACTTGGATATGAGAGTTAGCAGTGTTCACACCTTAACCATAACCAGGTGCATATGGAGAAGGTGCTGCCGTTTCCTCTGCTGGCATTTATGGATAACATAAAAGAATGTGTCTGCTATTACGATCTGGTGACTGAGTGGCAGATCAGAGTACAACCAGAGAAGGTGACCAAATGTATGAACGACTGTTTTGGTCTCTTCTGATTGGCGAGGCCTTAAAATTAGGCTGGGAAAACCAAGTGAATTTACCAGGCAGATTATTATCTATTTAATACTGTTGCTGCCATAATCTGTACTTTTATAAGATGATGATTTGCTACTTCATGTTCCCAGTATTTGTACTACTTATCCATGGTAATTTCTTTTAGGAATAATTGGGTCTAACCTAAGTTCATGTGAAGCAAGTACGTAAGTCTGATTTGGTTCTTACATCACTTAAACTTTAACAAAATGCTATTATATCTGTTTTCTCTGGAGACTCACACAAGAATTCTTTAAGGTAGTCAGTTCAAATAATATCACTTTCTACAGATGAAGACATTGAACTTGAGAGGCTACATAACTCGCCAAAGTTGCAGAGGTAGTTGTGGAGATGGGGCTAGATAGGATAGCTTGGGTGATGCCCTTTTTGAGATTCCGTATGGCCTCTGACCTCTCTATGTGCAGTGCAAACATGTTTACACATATATTTTAAGTGGTTATTAAGTACATCAACGTTGCTATAAGCATGCGTTTGTGACTAAGAATAGGCAGTAATTAAAATATAGTTGTACTTCATTTTTTCTTTGTGGACTCGATACTATGCTTAGGTGAGTAAGGTGCAATTTACTTATTTCTTTCAACAGTACTTACTAACATTTATCATATCTGTCAGTGTTCTTATGGTCCTGAACTTGATAAAGAGCACAATCTAAAAAAAAAAAGACCCCAAATCATCTCAGAACTTGAGTGATGTAGGTGTAGTCTGTGTTCATTTTATTAACTAGATAATTATCCAGTATGCATTTTAGTTTTTGCTTGTGTGGACCAGACCCTAAGCCATTTTGCTAAATATATGGGAATGATTGATTCCACTGGAGGATTTGAAAGATTGATTCCTTGGCAACACCTGACTTAGCTTCAGTCTAGAGACTGGCCTTCCTGCCATGCATTATGAAGAATTCAGGCCACCTTGGCTGACACATGTGTACAATGAACAGAGAGGCCAGGATCTCCTACCTTGCTTTTTAAAGCATGTCACTTGATAGAACATCCTTTGTTAGATGCTTCGCTTAGTGTCCCTGTCCTTCTATAAGAAGAAACTCATTGCTAAACCCTAGTTCCCTGGGGGTTCAGCTTAATTTGCAAGTGGATAAAGCATATTTTGGGTGGAAAATTTGTGTGTGTGTGTATATGTATATATTTTTTCCTTACTTAATAGTCTCTCAATTGTCAGTTTTACCTCGTTTCCTCACCTTGAAATGCACATAGCATTTTATGGCAGTTGATGAGAATTGTGTTGGAAAGGTTTTAGAATTCAGAGATTCTTTCTTGGCCGAAGGTTATTTTTATTGACATCATTGAAGTCTTTGAGTCTGACCTGCCTTCACTAAGCTCTCCATGGACATATGCAGGTTGTAAAATACCTACCTGCAAAAGGTAGAAGTATTTTCTTTTCTGAATGTTTTTGTTGTGGGTTTTTTTATTGACATCATTGAAGTCTTTGAGTCTGACCTGCCTTCACTAAGCTCTCCATGGACATATGCTTGGTTGTAAAATACCTACCTGCAAAAGGTAGAAGTATTTTCTTTTCTGAATGTTTTTGTTGTGGTTTTTGTTGTTGTTGTTGTTGTTTGTTTGTTTCCCCGTGTGGGCTTTTTCAAAGTTAATTTATCTGCATAGAGACATATGCTTTAGGTCTGTTCTTGTTAATTTACCTTGGAAAAATTAGGTCATCATCAAATCTGGCAATATGGCCAATAAACTTGGCAAAATGGTCTAATTAAAAGCTTCCCTTAGGAAAAAAAAAGGAAAAAAATGATTGGTATCAGTAATGTTTTTGTTTTCATGGTTTATGTATATGTAGATATATGTCACTTCTCATGTTGCATTAAAAGTATGTTGACTGTCTGCTAACAGTTCATCTCCTTTCTTCTACAGCCTCCAAGTCTGTTATAAACAGTATGCTACGGGACCCTTCTCAGATTCCAGATGGAGTTCTAGCAAATCAGGTCTATCAGGTATTAATCACAGCTGTCTATTTTCAGTGGCAATGCTGTTATCTGCCTAGCAGAGTAAAGGATTTTAAACCTCATTTAATTACTGTCATCATAAACTATCACTGAGGTCAGGGTGCACCATAAATGGCAATGCAATATTTGTGAGAAGAGCATTTCACTTTTTAATAGCTTGCTTTTATAGTGAATAAAAAGCATGCAATTTTTGTTTTCTGTGATTAAATCTGAACAGGCTTTTGATAGCTTTCTTTTTTTGGGGGGGGCGGGGAGAAAAGTAATTACTGCTTTTAGGGTACTGCTTACTGTAATAGTTTTTGTAGTCGCCCCACCCCAGACCCCTTCTCTCATTTGTCTGCAGTGCATTGTGAATGACTGTTGTTATGGACCACTGGTGGACTGCATCAAACAGTATCCTTTCCCATAAAATTTTAGGTGCACAATTGACGAGCTTAGACTCAGTAGAGGAGATGTGTCTAGCTTTAACCTGACATAAAGTTCTGCTTCACAAAACACATTTCATACTCTTCTATTTTACATTCCATCAACTGGAGGGTCACTGCAGACCATTCTTTTCCACAGCTTAAGAAAAACCAGACAGACCACAGGAAGGTGTCAGTTCAGCAGTCGCACATGCTCATGCCTATTTCAAACTGCTTGGTTTTCAATGAGTTTAAAGGTACAGAGTCATTAGGCAGGTAACATTCTGTCTTGGGATGTATCTAACCATTCCACTGAACGTTTAAAAAATTATAACGAAGTTTCACTTAAAATGAGCCAAATTCAGTTGAATTTACAAGAATAAATTTTGAGCCTAGAGTTAAAGGATGATATGATTAACGTGCCTCCAGAGACCATCACATTTTAAAGGGCAGTAGATTCTTGTTACTTAAATGCTGATTACAATCCAAGCTGTTATTTGGATCACTGATAAACATTTTTAGAGAAATCAAGCTAATTTTTTCCACTGGACTGAATTTAAGTCTGTGAAAACAGATGCCCAGTCATCCTTCATTAAAGACATTGGGATTACTAAAGAGTTAATATTTACTTTTAAAACAGGATTGGGTGGACTTATAACTACTTCATGAAGTAGGGCATTGTTAATTAATAAATTTAGTACAATTGTGGCAACAGTAAAAATTTTTATAATCCTTAACTAAAAATGCTATTTAAATGGTAAATAATTTGTAATTTTTTATGAAAATAATTTATATCTGAGTTCTTGAGTCTCTTACCTCTTAATATAAACATGTCCTTCCTGGTGTAGGTTTTGTAAGCACGGGTGGCACTATGACCTGTGTGACTCAGTGATTACATCAGGAGGGCTTTTGGTGGAAGCGCTTGTTGGTCAATGTGTGTGTGTGTGTGTGTGTGTGTGTGTGTATTTATGTGTGTTTGTATTTATGTGTGTTTATGTTCCACCTTCTTTCACAAAGGCTCATAGTAAAATTTTTGTTAAGAAAATCACTCTCATAAATAAAGTTAACCTTTGATAGTCTTTTAACAGAGCCCTTTTGCAAGAATACTCAATACCTAAAATTACATATTTTTTTTACATATTTATTCTTCAAGTCTGTTCCCCCAACCTAGCTTAAATTAATAAAAACCACAGCATTGTCACAAGTTGCCTTTTTACTAAGCCAAAGTGTATTTTCAGTATAAAATTAATGATAGTGTTAGAAATTGTAGGAGTGCCATCCTATGTTGCTACAGTGATAAAGTTTAGCACATTCGTATAACAACTAATACCATCTCAGTGTATCTGGAGTTGAATTACATGTTAATTTTAAAGCACATAAAATAGTTAAAAATCAATTTAAAGTTAAGGTTTTAAAAGCATAATGTCTTTTGAAGGATTGCATATTGATTTTAAATATAACTATCTAATTATATATGCATGGACTAAAGTATGAAGTCAACTGCTTTGTAAATGCCAGGAGGCTATTTTTCAGTAATAGTTGAGATGCTTACGGGAAACTAGATTGCTGTATTGCTGGTGAAGAAAATGGCTTGTGAGGTTATTTACAAGTTTTGCCCCATGGTCACTGCAATACATCAATAATAGGTATTATTATAGACAAAGTCTAAGTGTTTCTGCTTATGCAGCATTATAAATTCTGTTTGGAGTATTTTCCTTACATTTTAACCATCACTCACTTCTCTTTTTTGGTGGTGTTATTGCCAGTAGAATTTAATGTATTACATGATTTCATTTGATAACGATTATGATGTATGTCTAAAAATTGCATTCACTGACTAGATTATAATGTTTGTAGTTCCATTATGTCTATTTCCAGTACAATTGCTGTTTTTATAAGCTTTATTTTCTAGTCCTTGCATTTTATATGTGTTTATATCGAGCAAAGCATAATCAAGAAGTTTATCTTTCCAAAATTTCAAATTGGTGATTGCTCTTACCATGCAATATAAAACAGGCTGGGAAGTTTATAGAAAAACTGATTTTATCTTTGCATTGAGGTAGTAGCAGTTTCATATAATGTAAATACACTTGCATAGATGTTTCCTAGACTGATCAACAGGAATTATTTTATTTCACACTGAATAAAAATGATTTGTTTTCCATGTGAGTAAAAATGCAGTTTGTGTGATGTTCCAATAATTTGGTAATGTTGCATTGCTTACTCTCAGTAAATTAAATCATTTTATAAGAAAGAAAGCACACATTTGGTAAATAGGATAGGTGCAAAATCTTTTTACTCCGTTATGAAAAGGTTACACGTGGACATTGGTGTAAGTGGAATAATGTAAATCCATTGTTTACTACTAAGACACCACAAAAAGCACAGTAGCAAAGAGTGTGTCCATTGTCATTGTGCTCTCTCTTTCTTTTTATGTCTCCTATGTTTTCTCCTCCATAGCCATGCCCACCCGCACCTTTCCCACCACAGCTCATATTCAGCTGAGAAACCAGCCACCTCAGCTTTCCAAAGTGCGACTGCAGAACACGGCTATTAGACAAAGACCCAAACAGAGAAGCAAAGAAAGATAATGATTCAGGAAGCATCAAGTACTGTGGTTTCATTTCTGTACCATCAGTAACCTCAGTTTCATGATTCAATATTTTAGATGTAAATAATTTACAACAATAAAAGTGAGAGCACATTTGTGTGGAATAGAAGTAAATAATTTAGTTCTGAAATGTGGGATGCCCCTAGTAATGAGAGATCATTGAGAGTTATTCGTCAAATGCCTTCAATGGACTGAAAATGTGTGAAGTTTTTGTGATTTAAAAATTTGTTTCCTTTATTTTATTTCCAATTAGAAATTAAATAAACATAGCCATATGCATTGGAGAGGGGTAAAAAACAACAGGAGGAAAAGGACAGTAATGATGACCTAGGGTGCTTTGATGGTGTGCATAAATGGCTACATCTCTTGAATTACAAGATTTAAGCAATATTCACCTGTAAGTATTGATAAGGGCCCAGTAATTCTCCAGGATTTTTTTTTTAAAGAAACAATATATAAGTTTTATTTGACTTAAGTTGAACTCTTGTAGTACATGATCAGAATCAGAGGCTCTGGTAAGCCAAGGAGTGATGTGGCCAGGTTTACGTCACTGAAATGGAGACTGAACGAAGTGATTTAGATAATTATTACCAAATGCTTTTGACTCAATTAAAGTACCAGAATAGAATAACACTCCTTTTCAGGCTTTGTGCAATTCTATCCCTTTGGAAAATAGGACCAGACTTCCAAGTCCCACTCCTGATTTCATTATTTACCAGCCATGGGACCTTTGTCAAGTTCCTCAGCCTTCCTGAACCTTATTTTCCTTAACTGTAAAAATGGAACTACTAATGAATAAGTATCTACTCATGTGGTCATTGTGAAGATTAAATAAGATGGTATCTCAAAGTGTTTCACACAAAGGCTTTGTATGTGGTATTTAAGAAAGATTAGCACCTTATTTTCCTTAACTGTAAAAATGGAACTACTAATGAATAAGTATCTACTCATGTGGTCGTTGTGAAGATTAAATAAGATGGTATCTCAAAGTGTTTCACACAAAGGCTTTGTATGTGGTATTTAAGAAAGATTAGTTATTATCAGTTATTATTAGGCAATTTTAATACTTTTTGAGAAGCTGCATGGAGATCATAAACACAGGCTTTGCAGAGATCTCATTCTCATTCTTTGCTTTGCCACACATTAACTGTATGGCCTGTGCAGGTTTCTTTCTAAGCCTCAGTTTCCTCATCTATAAAATAAGGATTATAATAATTATGAGGATGAAATAATATACATAAAGCACTTAACACACAGTGCCACATGGTAAGCACAGAAAATTTAATATACTTACGTGTGTATCTATTTATATGTGTATGTGTACACATACGCACAAAAAAAAGACTTTTGAAACAGCCTCTATACCTACACCCTAATCCACAGTTCTTTGCTAAGATGTCTTTCCTCCAGATTACATATATTCTTAACAGGTCACTTGTCTGGTTTACGAAGTAACAAAAGATCACCAGCAGTACACTGGAAGTGAAGCAGAGGAGCTGCCAAGTGCTGGCTCAGTGACAAGTGTGAATTTGCAGAAGATTTACAGAACTGTAGGATTAGAAACAGTTTTAGGGCAGAGGCTGGTTGGTATTATTTGCTGTGCTTAGTAAGTGCTTGATAATTGTGTGCTAGACTAAATTGAGGGATTTTTAACATAGATTAATGGATATTTAAAATGATTCCCCCTCTTTTCAAAAGAAGTTAAAGTACATATTCATTTACGAATCTTTATTTGCCAAATACATTTAAATAGTATAGGAAAATTCCATTGAATTATTTAAAGGAGGGGATCTGTGTAGGAATCTGATTTCTCAGAGATGTGGGCTAGAAGTAGAAATGGTTACTATTATACTCAATTCTTCATTTCATCTCAAAATATAGACCTGTTATCAGCATCTTGGTGGTATAATTCTGCCAGTGTTACCCTCCTTAACTAAAACTTCCCAGTGCCATTGGTCATGAGCATGAAGTCCTGCTGAGAGACTTGCTTCTAGAGAAAAACCTGTCCTTCTTAGGTAAGTATTGTTCACATCCTCTCTAGCTTGTAATATCTCCATGAGTGCTTAAATATATATTTTTAAAATCTTCCACTTGCAGTTATTATGTACTAAAGGAAGGGTGAACAATGATTGATGCTATGCATGTTATCTTTTATTGATTTAGAACTGAGCAGGAACTAGTTGCCTAATCCCCTATATATACAGCACATGCACAGGCTTGCAATTAATATTTTATAGAATAAGTGGCTGAAAAAAATGCTTTAATATCTGTTGCAGTATTACTTTTGGTGTCATGAGATATTAACCATAATCTAGGCCTTATGAGAAAGAGAAACAAAAGAAATATTATCTATAAAATGTTTTATATATTGAAAAGAACAGTTAGAAAAATTCATGTTAGGTATGTTTGTTTCATGTATAGATTCTGGTAGTACCTTTAACTTGAAAGCCAGATATTAAGTCTTTATTATTTTTATGCCAAACATTAATTGTCAACATAGATTTAGTATAATTTTTTTAAACCCCACATGTATGCATGTGTTTGTGTGACAGTGTAAAATCTTATTACAGATTATTTCTTTCAACATCTCTTAAGCATTAGAAATTAAGCCTCAAAGGACATACATGTAATAACTGATCACAGAAACCATAAAGCACTATACAATGAATTAATTCCTCTTCTCCATTTTATTTGTAAAGGTTCCATACAAATCTTATTATTATACAGATCTGTTTTATGTAGATATTGAAGAATCTGCATAATGTGTTTTATAGGACTGAAAAAATGAAGAACATTGAATTATATAATTTTTGTCCCCAAATGGGCAAAGAATTGGCCAATGAAAATCAAATGCAGAGGAATTAATGTTCTTATGTCAAATTAGGAAGGGATGTTTCATACAGTCCTGCAAAGAGTCTATTCTAAATCCTGTTGTTCAATATTTTTATTAATAAACTGGAGATTGGAGTTGAATGTGTTATAAGGTGGTTAATAATTTGAAGCTGAGAGATGTAAGTCTTCTCTAGTTAGGGTTAAAGTTAATAAATTAGGAAAATGGTCTCAAATTACTAAATTAAATTTCGCTACATATAAGAAGCAGGCTTTTTCCTATAACAACAACTGAATTGTTCAGCCTATGGAAGGAGGGTAAGTTGGGAAGAAATCACCTTTTAAAAATCTAATCAAAAAGATAATTTATTACACAGCTCAGAACCAGGTGGAATGAGTGACCTAGGATTCGCAATGAGCTATGTTTCAGAAATGTGTAGTTCTGATAGTACTATGAAATATCTGATCTCATTGATCACTCAGACAGTAGCCACTATGGCATGGCCAAATCTGGGTTTTGTTTGTTTGTTTGTTTTAAGCTATCAATTAAGTAGTCATATTTTCAGAGCTGCTTGGGGTTACCATCTGCCTATAGTTAGTCAGGCTCTCACCCTCATTTCTTTTCTTAGCTTTTCTCTGCTTCCCTCCTGAAGACTAGCAGACCCCAGCTAGGAGAAAGAGCATAGAACTTAGGCATGGTATAAACTTAGTCCTAGATCCTCGATTTACTGAGCATGTTAGATTGGATTCCCCACGGCTGACAAAGGCAATGAGAAAATGTGGTCGAGTCATTTCCACTTGCATACATGTACAGGAAGGGGACTTGAAATTGATAGGTCCCATCTATTCCTCTGTGCTATAGAGTCTACGGGTAATTATTTTATGGAAACATACCCAAACATGATGATACTTAACTGATCTTTAAAATAAATGAGTTATCGGAAGTTCTAGGAAGTTTATGCAAACTTAGTCCTGTTTTATGTGTTTCCTCAAGAGTATTATAGTTAATTCTATGTATTTTAAGTATTTTAATGTAGCACTGAATTAATACATGCTCACTTATGGTTTAAACATGAACATTTAAAGCCCTGTATGAAATATTGTTATGGGGTCATTGTTCTTTTGCCTTATAAATACCCCTTCACAATGATTAATTAGATTTGAAGTACTGTGCCAGGTAAATTTAGATAGATCATCATTTTAAAGACAACTATGGAAAAATATTTGTATATAAATAGATCACTTATCTGATATTTTTTCTTGTTTACATGTTTACACATTGAATTTTGTTGCAGAGACATTGCAAACATTGTTTGTTTTATTTTGATTCTTTGGTAGGCAGAAGTAAAATAACTCCCCCTCCCTCTCTGTTGATTTCTAATCTGGACTACTTTCAAAAAAAAGTATTCTTATTGTTTATATATTAACTTTTCTTAATTTAAAAATTATGACTTTCCCTAAAATTTTTTATCCCATTCCAAATTTTTCACCCATTGTTCTCTATACGTACTACTATAAAACATATATTTTATCTGACCTCTCTCACCAATAGAAGTGAAATATAAAAATAAATCATCTTTTTCCCAACCCCAATGCTTTCTTGAATTTCCTTGACTCATAACCATGTACTGAGCAGTTGCTATGGCACAAGATTTAACCAGGCACTATAGGAAAGAAAAAAAGAGTTTTCATCACTGAAGATTTGCATGTACTTACATGGATTTATCCTATCTTGTAAACTTACCCAATTTGTGCTTCTACACATATGTATGCTGTATTAAGATAGGTCAAAGTCGAATAAATGGCTTTAGTTTCTCCTTTCACGTATTTATTAAGTGATTCTGCAAATATGTTACTGAGTTGGATACTACTTTAGGCACTAGACACAAGTCAGATGAAATTCCTGCTTTCATGGAGTTATGATCTATTAGGGAAACAAGATACAAACAAATAAATACAGATAATTTCCAGCAATTTCTGTGTCTTTATAATTCTCTCATTCATTGTTTATTCATTCATTTCAACCAACTTTTGTTGAGTGTGTTCTCTCCACGCCAGGCACTACACTAGTTAGTATGAAGAGATTGATTGTAAGCACCCTGTGTCTCCCGGATGCTCATAGGCATGCACACTGCTGCCATCTTGGTCACAATGAGAATGCACTTCTCTCTCTAGTGCATCTCACTTAGTAGGTGCTCACTGATCGTCTTGATAATGAAAATGCTCCTTTAATAAGCCTTTCAAAGAAAGGTACAAATCATACTCGATATCAGTAGCTACCCTTTACAGATGAAGAAAATGTTGCTAACTTAAGAGGTATTTTTCCTGAAATGGTGGTAGAGTTTTACTTAATCCGCTCTCTCTCACTGGAACCTTCCTGCCACTGCATGCTTCTAGGGTGGCTAGTTGAGCCCATTAGTGTGGCTCCTTCACTGCTAGGCTGACCATTCCTTTAAGTACGTGCAATGGGTAGACACCATTAGGGATAAATAGAATTTTTTTAAGTCGAGTCAAACATGGAGCCCTCTAGGAAAATTTAAGATAAATTTTAGTGCATGCCAATACAGGTTGAGTATTCTTTATCTACAATGCTTGGGACCAGGAGTGTATTGGATTTTGGAATATTTGCAGAATACATACTGGTTGTGTATATTCAAAAATCTGAAATCCAAAATGTTCCAATGAGCATTTCCTTTCAGCATCATGTTGGTGCTCAAATTTTTGGAGCATTCTGGATTTTCATGTTAGGGATGCTCAACCTGCTGTTCTTTCTAAGGACAATTAATTTAGAATTAACATTTATCAATCAGCATTTAAAGTCTCAGAAGATATGAAGAACCTGCTGCCCACTCCTAGGCTTGGCTTCAAAATAAACTCTTCTTAAACTTTAAATTAACCAGTAAGCATTGTGATCATCCTATTACCTTGGTGGAGGGTTCACTTTATCTCTAATATTAACAAAATAGAAAATGTATTTTTATCTACTGGTAGAGTTGTTTTAATTTATATCTCTTAAAGTGATTACTGAGGCGATGTTTTGCTATGTTCTGTCCTGTCTTTGGTTTTTCTTTTTTGTGTCAGTTTGGTTAGGTTTTTCTTTTTTGTTTTCTGAGAGCTTTGGACAGAAAGGCTCTTTTCAGAAAGGAAAGGAAAATAGTGACAGTGAGAAGATGATAAAGCAGTTTGCACTGTTAGGAAAAATATGAGAAAGCTTATACCAAAGACTTTGTTTTCTGAGAGCTTTGGACAGAAAGGCTCTTTTCAGAAAGGAAAGGAAAATAGTGACAGCGAGAAGATGATAAAGCAGTTTGCACTGTTAGGAAAAATATGAGAAAGCTTATACCAAAGACCGAAGATCTTTGGGTTGGCATATCTCCACATCACAGGGACTTTTCATTAGTGACTTCCATAGCCACTGTCTGGTGCAAATTCTTGTTAAGTTTGGCTTAAAAAGGATGGCTCTGGGGATATTCTATTCTTTCTAGTGAATGTTACCCTGTTAGTAGACGCTAACAGTTATTTTAATAGAGTGACACCTGAGAGGCACTGGCTTTACTGGTGCCGTGTTTGGACAAACCAGCATATTTCATGTGGATGCTTTTCTAGCGTTCATGTATTACTCTGCACAACTCCAGGAGGGCTCATCTGCAAAGCCAAATAGGCTTACTGAAGGATATCCCTTGCTGTGAAAAATTAGGATCTTTGTTTCTAAGAGTTCCTCCACTCCTGCTGCTTTATTCCCCACCTGAAGCAACAGTGCTCTGTTAGGAAAGTGATTATGATGTGACAAACAGAGGATATGACTTCAGGAGGAGAACAGGCATCAGGAGCAGATGAGATTTAGTATGCTGAAGTTGTGTTTACACGCAGAGGTTAGCAGTAGAGGATAAGAGACTAGAAATAAAATGTGATTATACAGGCTGACAGGAATGAGATGGTTGGGTATTTCATAAGGAATCAACCTTTCAAATTCCTGCCTATCAGAAGGTTAAAAATAAGATACAATGTTCAGAGTAATGGGAACATAATATTGGGTGCAGGATATGGGGAATTTGGGTCCTGTTCTCCCCTTGCTGAAGAAATTGTCATGGTTGGAGACTTTCTTGGTCCCTTGCTGAACATGATCATGTACGCTTCTCCCTGGGACTTCAAGTAAAGAACGATAAACACAAGTATGCTTCTGGAGATGAAGTTCTCTCTGGGACTTTGGAGAAAGGCTGTCCTGTCCACTTATAATGGTGTCTGCCTGCTCCTGACCCCAGCCCTTCCCTCACAATGCTCTGTTTAGGTAACTCATGTCTGCTGATCACCTGCTTTTCTGGTCACTGATGATTTATTGGAAGTATTTTGGTTGTAAGTGACAGAAATCCAACCAAACTAGATGACATAGATGCACACAAAAGAGAACTTACTGGTTCAGATATACATCCGGGAAGTTCAAAGGAGAAAAATTTGCTGCTGGCATGTCTAGAATACAGAAGACAAAACAGTGTCATCAGTATTTCCCCTTCTCTCTTTCTAGTGTTGTCTTTTCTGTGTTGGCTTCATTCTTATGAAAGATTATCACTGGCAGTTGCTAGTTTGTTTAATCCTTAGAGTTCATAATCCCCGAGAAAAGTTAGTGATTCTTTTTGTTCTATAACAAATCTCAGAAGGGGCTCTCATAAGCTAATTTGGATCAAGTGTCCATCCCTGTGGTTAGGTGGTTGGGGGTTGCATTATTGACTGCCCACCAGAATCACATTTTGAGAGTGGAGGAGCGATGCCAGACAGGATGGCATACAGGACAACAAAATTAAGTCTCCCTTTCCCTGCAAAGAATCAGCAACAGGTTTGGGTTTACCCCCATAACCAAAAGGTATGTGGGGTTAAATCCATTACTGCTCTTGCTATATTGACTCCTTGCCCCTGTGCATGTGTGCGTGTGCAAGCATGTGCACACACATCTATCTATCTGTGTAGGAAGTCCTTTTTATGCCTCAGAACTGTTAATATGCCTCCCTCCACTGAGGTTCAGGGACAAATGGAGCTGGCCCTGTGAAAGGGTCTGACATCAGTGACTACAGCTGACAGGAACTGGGCCAGTCAAAGGCTAACATTCAGCCATTCCTCAAATTCTGGAGTTGGGAGGGGCTCTAGTGACTGTCCAATCTCCTTGTTTCTTTTAGAGGAAACTGGCCTTGAGCTTTGCATCTCAGCTAATGCTCTCCCAGCAATCTGTCCTATGCCGTCTCTTTTTGTTCTACCATGCTGATTGTCCCTTCGTTTGTGGCATTAAATCCAAAGGATTTAGAGTGATTTGGTGTAAAATATAGAAGAGTTTTACTTTTTTGTTGATATTCATGTCCTCTGTCTCTCCACAGCCACCAGTCAACTGGGACTAGCCTCTCTAGCCTCTCTTTACACTGTCCCAGTTTCTTGACCTCCCATTTGTTTCCTATCGTTAGGGCACTTCAGTTTTCACTAGTATTGTCCCCTAAAGACATAAGCAAAGAACAAGGTCAGAGCAGTCAGTTGTATTCCTTATTAGTGGCTTTGAGAAGAGGCTTTGGAGGAAGAGGTTGAAACTAATGGCTGTAATGAAATTTTGGGTTCTCTAAAGATTTCATTTATGTATGTTTTCAGTCTCCCCATTAAATCCATATCTGTTCTGTGTACCTTTGCACATGGTTTGCATATTATAGTAACATCTATTACTGAAACCTTGCCAACTTCTTAAATTGTGTAGCAAAGGCTGTGAAACTTACTCTTAGGTGTTCTGTGTACCTTTGCACATGGTTTGCATATTATAGTAACATCTATTACTGAAACCTTGCTAACTTCTTAAATTGTGTAGCAAAGGCTGTGAAACTTACTCTTAGGAAACATAAAATATGAAGAGCAAAAGTCATAGCTCTGAGTATTGAATGAAACAGTGTTTTAGAAAAAATAACACAGAAAAACAAAATACTAAACTAAAAAAGATATGGTGTAGTTTTAATTTGTATGATATATGTCCTATTTGTCCTTTCCCAATTTAGTGAAGGTGCACTAGATGTTAAAAAGTTTCTTTTTATCATGCAGAGAATTTTAATCTAGCATTTTAGAAAACTTTTTATAAATTCATCGATAAAAAGTGTGTCAGAATGTTACTTTCCATTTTCAGAGATTGTGAACTGGAATTTTACATAATTTCTCTGGGAATAACTATTTTCTTAAATTTAAAGCTTTTAATAAAACAAACAAACAAAAAATCTCAAACCTTTTCTTGGTGGTTCTCATGCCCCCTATATTCTTAAGTATATGTTAACTAGTTTCATATGTATTTTGTTCTCTGACTCAAATTCAGTCCTTTAAGTTAAAAAAAGAAATTGTGTAATTAGTACTTAATTGCTTTGGATATTTTGGGTATTTGGAGGAGAGGGTAATTCAAAGGCCAGAGAAATTAAACTGTGAACAACATTCTTAACGCATCTGTAATTCCTTTTTAAAAAATGTCCTCTAAAGGCAGGCCTGACAACTTAAAAATAAATGAAGACCTGAGTTGATTTTAAAAATTAGCATCAGTTTTATCTTTGAATGCAGTTTTATTGATTTTATTTCAAGTTAAATTGGAGCAAGGACCATTGAAGTGCTAGAAATCAAGAAATTATCTAGTTCAAGAGATAATCAAGAGATTATCTCCTCTTCAGGCAGGTGTCATCTAAATAATATGTGACAGATGGCAAGCTGCCTCTATTGTGCTTCACAATCTTCCAAGAGGAAAATAAGAATTTTTCCCCACTTCATAAAAATTATACATGAACAAATTTAAATTTTTGCATAACAGTGGCGTAGGGTCTACTGAGACAAACTGGAACTTGACAGACATGAGCGATTGTCCTGTATATGTAACTATTTGAGAGGTCTAGGTTTTGGTTGTCATTAAACTTCTCTAGGCCACTTTTTTTTTCTTTCTTTTTTTTTTTTTTGGCTGCTGGATGGTACAGGGATCGAGCCCTGGACCTTGGTGTTATCAACGCCACACTGAGCTAACTGGCCAGCTTCTAGGCCACTTTTATCATGAAATGTTTGGCTAGTAATCTCTAAGATTTTATTAGCTCAGAAATACTGTGTTTCATGAGATACCCATTATCTAAAAATCTACATTTTGTGGATGTGGAGGCTAACAATCTGCTTTTAAGTGATCATATTCTTATATTAATTTTGATAATGAACATTTAAACTATGACATTAACGAGCTTAGTAGTTATGAAATATATTGGGTTTTAAAATATCCACCTTAAATTAGAAGAGCCTTACTTTATGTCTGCTAAATTTACTGAATAAGATAGGTATACAGGACTTGGAGATTGATTTCATATTGATTCTCAGCCATTTTAGGAAATTATACTAAAAATACCATTCCATATTATTTCCATTACTCTTTTCTGTTTCTAACTAATATTATTACTTTTTTCTTAATCCTGATCTTTTTTCTTCTTGAAGAAAACAGCAGATTAAACATCTAATTTATACTTGGGAGATTCAAAGAATCATAAGTAAAAGTTTGGCTCAAATATGTGCAAAGTATTATAAGAACCTCTATGACACGTATGATTCTCAATGAAAATATAAATTGTAAAACTGACTACAGAAGAGATATAAATCTAAACAGATCAGTAATCATAGAAGAAATAGGAAAATTAACTAGAGAGCTGTCCAACAATAGCTCCAGGCACAGATTAGGTTAATGGGGGAATTCTACCAAAATGTTAAGGAGTGAATAAGTCCAATGTTATTTAAAATACTTGAGATCAAAGAAAAAAGCAGGAAAATTTCCCATCAGGGTTAAGGAAAGGAATGCTGTTCCTTCTTTTACAACTGAGATGAACCTCAGGTGACCATGTTGAGCAGACAGTTGGGATCAAGGATGAAAGATAATAGCAAGATAATGTCAACTAAAATCTTGACCTTTGAGCCAAGTTTGGTGCCCCTGTACCTTGTTGATGCATTGGGAGTTAAATTTGGAAAGAAAAGTATTGTCAGTGTAGGAAGGTTTTGCAGACGACATGGATATTCTTAAGAATGTACTTATATTTTATTCCATTATCCTTTTTGAGTATTAAATGTGTGTGGAGCATATGTTGGTGGTGAGAGTAGGGCAGTGGATTGGATATTAAAAAATGAAAAGAAAACTTTCCTGCCCTCAGAACAACAGCATCAGGCCCAGTATGTGAGAGAGAGACAGCCACATGCACAACAGTATAAGGAAATGAACAAAGGATGAGGCAGAAGAGAAGTCATGTGGGCTGATGACCGAGGGACATAACCTCAAGATCCCAGTGTTGGAACGCTGACATACTTGTATAAACCTAATTTTAAATCCATGCCCAATGGTTTGCATAATGATGTAATGGTAAGAAATCTGTCAAGGTGTGGGGGCCAAGAAACAAGCAAAATGCGAAGGCTGGGATTAAGCCAGATGAACAGCGCTGATCTTAAAAATCTCCCACTGTGGTGATCAGTGATAGAGACTTTTGGGGCCTAGATCAGGTGAACAAGGCCCCCTGTTTATCAATGTTCCTTACTATTGTACTGTCATTTCCTCTGAACTTTGCCAAATTGTTCCCTCCTTTCATAGGAGATCTCAGAGGAAAGAAACAATTGAAGGTCAAAACAGGGGAATTAAGGCAGTGAGAGTTTAGTAAATAAATTAAAGGAAGGAGGAAATGCTCAGTACATAGTATTTCAGATGTTGGGAATAATTTCTTCAATGTAAAATATGGAAGTGTAATATCGCTGGTGGTAACGTAGACTTCTAGATGCTATCCTTTAGGTACACTTACTATTGGATCATCTTCATAGAGAGAGGGGCAGAGGGAGGGGAAAAAAGAGGGGTGTGTGTGTGTGTGTGTGTGTGTGTGTGTGTGTGAGAGAGAGAGAGAGAGAGAGAGAGAGAGAGACGTGTGCCAGTTGTACTTTGAAGTTCTCCACAAAAAGATGGAAAAATTCACTTGATGTTTTATGTTCAGGTCTGGGGATTTGGGTTTTTTATTCTCACATTAAGTCAGTCACGCAATTTAAAGTGTAGGTATTGTGCTAGTAATTTTGGTGCAGTGAACAGGAGTGCAGCATCTGCCTTTTAAGGGGATTTTAGTGTGTGCATCTGGATTGCTTGGTGACCTTTGAAATTTTGTTTTGAGCTGCTGTCAGAAACATAATCACTTTTCTTTCTGAAGCAGATTTTAACATCTGCAAAGGTAGATCAAACTAGGATAGTTTTAATAAAATATTAACCTACCTTTTTTAATGTCAACCCAGCTTTTAAAACTGTTCATCAGCTACCTGAAACACCAGCTCAGGGTGCTGGAGTTGATTTTAATAAATGCTTTTTCATTAAACGTTCTCCTTGTGGTCAGAGTACAGTTAAAGGATAAAAAATTTTCCAGTCTTGTTCTTCAGCTGCATATACAAATTCTCTTGTTCTTAAAGTAACATTACTTTAATTTGTATTTCATTATCTCAACAGTTAATTTGAAATTTTTTATATTGTAAGGAGGAGAGATTTTTCAAAATCTGGATAGTTTAAAAATATTGATTTTTAATAAAATTTCACTTAAATACCTTCTTTAAATATGTGTCTTGTCATTAAAAAGTTATTTACGTTTAAAATGCTGACCTTTCAAGAAGTACACAAGAGTGTTCTAAAACAGAGTTTCTGAACATTGGCCATGAAACCACTGTCTTGGGCTGACAAATGGATTGGAAATAAGCTACCCAACACTGGGAATGGGCCATTAATTTTAATCAAAGGTGATGCAGGAAGGCGAATGGGATGCATGACAATGTCAACAGCCCAGTAGGTGTTAAGAGACCACACAGCCTTCCTTGTTACTTGGTTGGGCCATTAGTTGAGGTTGGGTGAAGACAGAAAGCCACGTCTGGAATTGAATGACCAGGTCACTCCAAAATCTAATGGAGAACTCCCCATTTCAGAAATCACATTGTAATGCCATTAGAAGTCAAGGACAGCATTTAGAAAATATTGGAGGATTTTTCTTTTTTTTTTAAACAAGCACCTTGCTAGTTTTTTCTGACTTTATCAAGCTTCCTGTTTTCCTGTCTTCCTTCTGAATGGATCATTGATATTCATAAAGGATTAAAAACTGAACAAATTTCAGAAAAAAAATCTTAAAACCTGTTTGCTTTTGAGAATTACATATCGTTGTAAAATTCTGGTAAATGCCAGAAATAATAGCATACCAAAGGAATTAAGCAGGAGAAAGAAGTCTTTGTGGTGATCTCACTGTCCTTGTCCCTTTCTTGTGTGTTGGAATAGTTTCACTGATTGAAGCTAAACTTAGTTTTTTTCTTCATTGTAAAGGCCACTGTGTTGGTAAATTGTCAATACTAGCTGGTAACATCAGTGATATTCATTGTGGTGAAAGCCTTTTCTTTCAATCAGTAAGTATATTTCTTTACTTTGAGTATTTTCAATTAAAAAAACAGGTAGCATCTGACAGCTTGAATTAATGATGTTTATAATAAAGACATAAAAATGCAGAGGGAGAAAAGCATTTTTATATCTATGCTTCAGGTTTGTTAAGAAAGTTCATTTATTCTGACACAGCATTGCATGCATAAGAAAGATATGTATGACCGCATTAGTAATTTTTACACATATTTAAGAAAGAAAAGCAATTATATTGCTGTCTTGCTAATGGAATACCGTTATAAATAATAGTATTTGCTCTTCCTGTAGATGAAGATCAGCTCCGTGCAAAGGGTTATGACAAAACACCAGACTTCATTTTACAAGTACCAGTTGGTAAGTCCTTAAACTCTGTTATGCAGATATTTATAGAGAAAAAGGATATGTTTTCTCCATACTTTTTTGTCAATATATTAATATTAGCGAATGTTATCAGAGTAGATTAGATTTATAATATTGTATCCATTGGGTGAAATAGTTGGAAAAGATTCTTTTAAGTAGCAGAAAATAATAAGGTCAGAAGAAATCTATAACTTAAAAACTTTCACGTATATTTGAGAAATGAACATGTCTTCTAAAGACATTTTGGTTGCCATTTTGAACTCATTTCTCTAAATTTTGAATTTTTTAAAACACAGTTCTGTTGAAAAGCCGGACTCACTTCAGTCTGCTTGACGCATCACTTGTTAAGTTATGCAGGCAGTCTCAGAAACAGGAAAGGGACTTTTAAAAAAGATGATAAAAATAAAAGGGATGTGATTGTAGCATAAATGTTGTAATGAACATGTACAACACGTTGTTTTATAACTGCATCATTAGATGATGGTAAGGGCTAAGCCTCTACTCATAAATGAGAAGCACAGAGAAGCCTGTTCAGAATTCAGAATTTTCCATCTTCCGTTCACTTCACCGTATATTAGTAATGCTTTGTCCCTTAGCTGTAGAAGGGCACATAATTCACTGGATTGAAAGCAAAGCCTCATTTGGTGATGAATGTAGCCACCACGCCTACCTGCATGACCAGTTCTGGAGCTACTGGAATAGGTAAGGTCCCATTATTTCTCTCTTAAGATAAACGATACTCAGCTGAAATCTCATTAGAAAAAATATTTTGTTTAACTGGTAAAAATGCTAGTAGCCTTTGTTTCTAGTAAATGTAGAGTCTTGATTAATGAATTCATTTCAGATAATTTAAACTTCTCTGCTTTCATAATGTTGCTTTTTTTTTTAAACTAGATATCTCTATAGAAGGTCAAAATTAGTTTATACTCCATTTTCCATTTTACAGTGATAACACTGGTGTCACTTAAAATATGGCTAATAAAATGTGGTGCATAGTATAATATTAACACTGAATTTTTATTCTTTTGACATGAAATTTATGCTCACTGTCAGACCTTTAAAAATAATTTATCATGAGCTGTCTGAGGAAGGTATCCAAATGGTATGAAGATGAAAATGATTTACCTTCCAACAGTAGAAAACAGTTTACCTACTAACTTCTATCAGCATTCCTGAAGGTATGGAGATGTCAGCGATTAAGAAAGGGTAGTGGTTGGGTAACACATGCTGTTTATTGTGTACCCACCACGTGCCCAGGCCTGCAGATTATCTCAGTTAATTCTCACAAGTAAATTACATTTATCCCCATTTTATGGATAACTAAACTGATACTCAGAGAAAATAATATGCCACACAGTTAGTTATCATGGGCCTGTATTTATCTCTCTCACTCCCAAACCTGTGCTATTTCTAGCACAACACTATTGTCATTTTCAATGCAACTGGTGAAACTTTGGCTTTTTCTATTAGTGCAGTCCCAGGTTTTTACTCTGCACGTTTTTCCCCTTAGAACAGGAGGTGGGCCAAGTGGTAGCCTTTCTAGATTAACTGTGTTCCTCGGTCACTGGCCAACAGTAAGTATATAATAATAAGATGACATTGGCTCAGATTGTTAAGGAATGAGACAGTAGCATCGGTGGACAATAGCCTTATCCTGGAAAAAAAGCCATGACAGGCTACAGAATTTGGCATTATGTTGTTACTTGGCTTTACAAAAGGCCGACAAACCTTGCCCATAGCAGCTGTGCTAAACTAAGCCCACTTTTTGCCATGGTAACAATGATCATGACAAAATGCTGAATGTAATGGCTTTCTTGATTTTCTTGTGTAATTGCGCGTAGCATCCGAGCTTTACTTTACAGGGATGGAGGAGGAAAGTGCAAAATGTTTTAGAAATCAATGCTGCTTCAGCATTTCCTATGTTTTATTCAGTCATTCAAATTATCAGTAATGTGGCAAATTGAATTTTAGATTTTTAGCAATTTTATGATGAATTTGAAAGAGTAAAGAAAGCATCATTTTTGATAGTATAGGGAAAGCAATGACAAGAAAATCAAATTGCATAAGTTTAGGTTGCTAAAGGATTAAAAAAACTGATCAGCTAGCTCAATCAGTATGCATTCAGACCCTTTTCCCTCCTTTGGTACTGGTCAAGTCTTTTCCAAGGAACAATTACAAATAGAGGCCCAAATAGTAGAGCTTACTTAAAAACTCCAAAAGCATGTCTTTATTTTAAAACAACTTAGCTATTTATTGAATGCCTACTATGTGCCTATTTAGAGGCTGATTATATAATCTAGTCACCTGTGTGACATATATATGGATTATTGACATGGCTGGAGGGGTTCTAAGTCATAATTTAAAACAGTTTCCTTTGGGCTGAATTTTATATTATTTGTTGCATACTACTTTTTTCGTCCTAATGATGTTTTACATTGACTACTATATATTTACATTCCCTGAACACATTGTTTGAAAATATACCAGCTAAGTGGGCATTATTCATTTAGGACATGATATGTGAGAAGGGAAAGCCAGCCTTGGTTTTAAATGGTCCATCACTCAAGGAGGAAATACTGTACACTACACAGAAGTCGCCTGTATTACCAAATGTCTGCAGAGAGGCTCAGAAATGCTGGTGCTTGAGTTCAGAATGGAATGTGGACCCATTTACTTGGATATAAAATTTTAGTTGTAATGGTGATACAAACTTACCAGTGATGGAGCATTTTGACAGAAGAAGAACTCAGCCCTTTTGTGCAAATATGAGATCCTACTCTTTTCATATTTTGCCTCAACACAACTCACATAGCAATTGCTAAAATTCCTCAAGTTGGAATAAATTCTTTCCCACGTGTGGGCTTCCTTTCAGGGAGGGTACTGCTTGGCATTAGGGCTAATTGCTTTATTAGTGTGATAAGCCTCTAGACGTAAAAACTAATGTTACCTAATTGTCACACTGTTTTCAGATTGAAGATTAGATTTGACAATAAGTGTTCAATTGATATTTATTGAATAATGCTTTTGAATAAACCCATTTTCCCACACAAATAACTACAGAGCTCCTAATTTTTAGATTAACATTTCTGTAAGAGTTTCCTTTTATAGGAGGTTGATGTTCTTACTCAGCCTTTCGGCAGCTTGACACAGTAGATCATACCTTCCCTCTTTATTAAAACATTTTCTTTTCTTGGCGTCCATGCCATCATTTTCTCCTGGATTTCTTCCCGCCGTGCCAGCAGCACACTCAGTCTCCCTGGCTGGCTGTTCTTCCTCTTCCCAGCCTCTCGGCTGGAGAGCCCTGGAGCTCAGTGCCCACCCTCTGCCCTTTTCTATCTCCACTCATTCCCTAGTGATCCCTCAGGGATTTCATCATGTCCTGTGGCTTTGTATACCTATTCTGGTTTCTCTATGCTGGTTTCTACTAATTTTAACCCCCAGCTTAATATTTCCCAAGTACAAATTTGTTTGTCCACTCAATATTTCCTCTTAGGTATCTACTAGGTATCTCAGACTTCACATGTCCAAAGCTAAACTCTTGAGTTTCCCCTGCAAGCATCTTACTTTCCCATTTTTCTCCAGTTCAATTAATGGTGCCACAATTTGCCTAGATACTCAGTCTCAATCCGTGCATCGTCATGGATCCATCTGCAAGTTCTTCCAGCTCTGTCCTCACCATGTCTCAAATTGTGTCATTCATTACCACCTCACCTGCCCTCACCTCAGCGGCCATCATCAGCCTCTCCGACAATTGCTCCAGCTTCCAAACTGATCTCCTCGCGTCAGCTTTTATAGCCCTACAGTCAGTTTTTCATGGCTCTTAGAAAATATAAATTAGATTGTGTCACTTCCCTGCTGAAAACTCTTCAGTGGCTTCCCATCGCATTTAAAATAAAATCCAAACTCTGTACCATAACATTCGGGGCCCTCTGTGTGAGATCGGCTTCTCTTCCCACCACACTTCTTTCCATAACTATCTCTGTCCCTTCATCTGAGCATGTATCTCTCTCGCTCTCTCTCTCGTACTTCTTCAGCCACACTGGCTTTCTTGGTCATCCTTGAGCCTCCCCTGCTTATTTCTACTTCAAGACCCTTACTTTGGCTAATCCTTCCACCTGAAATTTTCTTCACTTGGATCTCCACATAGCTTCTCACAACAAATCCCCTCCTCAGGGGGACCTGCCCTGACCACGTATTCTAAAATGTTGAACCTTCGGTCATCTCTGTCTCCTCACCAGGCCTTGCTTCTCTTCATAATATCCTTCTGTGAATGAATGAATAGAATGTATTTGGCAACATTTATTTAAACAGCAATTTGCTTGTTTGAATACAAGCCTTTAAGAGCTTTACCTTTTATATTGCCATTTCTAATTGGTATATGTAGTGTGTCCCTTATTGCTTTGTCATCCGAGCTTCAGAAATTTTGCCTGGCTTAATTAACCTTGAAAAATATTTAATTTTGCAATGCAATTACCTTTCCCCAAATCAGATGTATTGAGTAAAGGATACAAGCTGCCTTTCTACTGCGTTTCCATCCCAGGAACGGACCTTGATTGAATAACTCCCCAAAACTCTACAGTCTCCACTTCTACAGAGCTAAAGGAAACAAAGAGTGCTTCTGAGAAGCAGCGTTTGGAACTTAGTATAGCCTTGAATTGTGTAGGGCTAAAAGAAAACACATTCCTTTATGAAATCAACACAAAAAGGCCTCATTCTATTTCTGTAATCAAAAAGTGAGTCCTTTGACAATTTGGCTTATATAACTAAGTATACTTTCTTATTCAGATGATGATAGATAAAGAAAAAAACTAATTCTACAAGCTAAGGCCAAGATTACATGAATGGGCCCTAATGTGTGGCCTCTCAAAGAAGCAGATGCAGACACCCTGTGCTTGCTTTTGGTGGTTGGAGATAAAGTGAGTCAGTTTGAATGAAAATATTGAGTGACCTTAAATGGCAAAGAGCCAAGAGCTGTAAAGTACATGAACAGTGCCCAACAGCTCCTGGTCAAGAACACAGAATCCATAACTGCAGGGTCACCGCTTCATCTGCCATTCAGGCACTTTCTGGCAAACTGTCATCAGTGGCATCTACTTAAAACCAAAGTGTACTTTGTAGATATACTTTTCTGCTCCTCTCAAAGACTGAAGCTTCCCGGCTAGAAAGAATGAGGCAAAGTTTTGTTGAGTCTGATTTTCTAATTTAGTGATCCTTAAAGTAATGGAAAGAATATTGGGTTTGAATACAGGCCATGCTTCTTTCTGGTCCCATGATCGTGAACAGCTTGTTTAACCATTCTAAGCCTTTGTTTTCTCCTCAATAAAATGGGCTTAATAATACCTTTCTTGCTCTATTATTGTGAAGGTTAGTTATTTAATACACATAAAGCACTTTCACAGTGCCTGGCAGTCAACAAATATTAATTTCCCTCTGTCTCTTTTCCCTGTATATCATTATGTGATGGAATCTAGAAGTCTTCTGATAGACATTTTTAATTGCCTTCTTTGCCAGATAAACTACTTGGTTAATTTTACCACTCAGCTTAGTTAACATCTCTTTGGGAAATCTTCCCACATTCCAAGATTTGGTTTGATGCCCCTGCTGTATTTTGCTAATAATTTTGTAGCATTATCAAACATTGTAATTGCTTGTTTATTTGTCAAACTCCTCCAGTTAATGTTGGGTTCCATCTTATCCACTGGTTTTATCCATCTTTGAATGCCCAGAAGCTGGCACATAGTAGCTGATCAGTAGGTGTTTACTGAATGAATGAATATATGAACAAATTTACTGATGTCTGACAGACAACAATGTTTTGAATCAACTGTTAAGGATTATGTCATATATTGTGACATAAACCACATTACAGTGAAAATGTTTTCTTTGAGAATTTCCACTCTAAGGACAGTGAGAAAAATGCCTCATTTTTCTAAAAAACTTTTACAGGCTTTTCAGATATATAGGCTTTTGCAGACCTATTTCATGAAATATAGCATGTGTCTTTAACATAAGGAATTTTAAAATAGAAAATAACTGAAAACTAATGGCAAATGCATTTCATAAAGTTTTTTTTAGATAAATATAATCTTATGTTGATTATTTGCTTTCCCCAAACTTCAGCAAGGTCTCTGGTTTGAAATTTGACATGAAATTCCTTGAAAATCCTGAGTAGAGGATAATCTGTAATTTCTTTAGGGGATGCATGAAACTGGGCCTGGGGCAAGAGTACAAATGGAGCCCTTACGTACCATATGTCTAATTAAAGTTATATAAGTTAACAGACATTAAATAAAATACATTCTATCCTACGTGAAGATCTGGAAGTTCAGATTTGCATTAAGAATTCACAGACTCCTTGGAGTTCCACACTGCATGTGGCTGTGCAGGGATATGTGGCCCCACCCCACAGCCCCCCTCGCTTTTCTTCCTACCCTCAGCTCATCCTGTACCTGGAAAGGTATTAAGCAAATGCCAATCTGCACATCCATGCTCCACGTATATTCCCACAAAACACTGTTCTCAGGCCAGAGGTATATACTCTCGTGGTCTGTCCTCTTTTATCAGGTGGATGAACCTGAGAGAGGCCTGGGAGTGGTCTCAGGGCTATTTGATCAGGAAGTTCTGAGGTCCCTGGTACATGGAATGTGGCCTAGAAAGAAAATGTGTGGACAGACATCAGGCAGAGATGTCCTCATGGCTCCATAGACTTCTCACCCTATGGATTGGGGTACAAACAGAGGGAGGCTAGAGTAGAGTCCTCTAAAACTTGGGTCCAGGGCATGGGACCTCTTGATTGTGTCTAAAGCACAGTATGAAAGTAAACAAGCGTGATATCTTCTAAAGCTGTTTCTTGTGCTGGTGTTAGGACGTGAGGAGAGATGAGCGCCAGAGGAAATACAGTCTTGATCGCGTTTGTGTACCACTGAGATTAACAGCTGAGTTCCGTCTGTCAGATTTTTGAACCTTTGGCTCCAGAGAGTCTACTCTTCTAGAGGCAATGCTAAGCTAATATCTTCTGCCACAAGAATTGATTTGACTTTAGTTCTTACCTCTAAGTATTTTTTAAAGATCAGTTGTTTACTCAATGGCCTAGCAATTGCTTTCTCTGGTCTGTGATAACTTGAGAGGCGAGGCATTTAGAACAGGGCTGCCAAACAGTTAGAGTTAAGGAAAGTATTTTTTAGAAGATGGCCGAAGTTTTTCCTGTATTAAGATACTTTCAGGAAGCCTGCAATTAGCCAAATCACAGATTTCCAGTTATTTCAGTCTTGTTAAAAACAAGGCTGATCACATCTGTCTTAAGTTGGAGTATGTGCCTCAGCAATAGAAGCTCTTGCAAACCTTCAATTACAGCAGCCTCAGAAGGCATTGCTGCTGTATACTAACAAGCAGTCATCAGCAACAAGAGACAGATTGACTAATAATTAGCAAATGCACTGGAGAGGGATTCTATAAAGGTAAAATATAATAATTTGCTTTTTCATCTCTTACAGTGGAATTGGTTGTGAGATATTGATGTCCCATTGTTCCAGACAAATACTTGACACTGTTATTAGCTAGAGTAACCTCAAAATATTTGATAAGGATGAGGGAAGTGTTTTCTGTGTATTTAGTGCTTGTAAAAGAATTTTTTCATAATGGCTAAGTACCATTTTTTTCTGCACCTGGAATGTGAGTAACAAAACTTTCCCCAGCAAGGAATTCATATTTTCTGCCATCATTCATTGTTTTCAATGATGACTTTAGGTACAAAACTGAATAAAGTACAGAAATGTTGTCTTAGACCTTTAGGGTGATATTTGCATTAAAGAGATGGTTTCTGAGAAACTGGAATGAGTTAAATCAAAGGATTAAAGGGAAAGAAAACAGATCTACAGGGAAATGTCAATGAATTACATTTTCTTTGGCTAGAAAAACATCTATCTGATTACTGTCATCAAAAATATGGAAGATTTTGGGCTGGCCCGGTGGCGCACTGCTACAGTGCGCCGCTTGGGAGTGCGGCGGCACTCCTGCCGAGGGTTCGGATCCCACATACAGACCGACGGCTCACTGGCTGAGCGAGGTGCGGGCGCATTGCCGAGGGTTGCGATCCCGGGGCCGGGGGGGGGGGGGTACGGGCGCGACACTGAGGGTTGTGATCCGTTGCCGGTCATGAAAAAAGACAAAAAGGAAAAAAAAAATATGGAAGATTTGTATGAGGGGAGCTTATTGAACAGTTTTATAAATCCAAGGGAACAAAGAATTGTTGAAAGGATGACTCTTCCTGCTGACCCACTATGATAGAGTTTATCTGAGTCATGCATGGTTCAGAAATGTTATCCCAAACCAAACCAACAAGCAAAGGATTAAGTGGCCATTCTAAGAATGGAAACACCCTATATGACCATCCAGAGAGGATGAGGGAAGAATAACAAGAGAGTCTACCGATAGGATGTGAGGTCTGGAGAGCATTTACATTCAGGAAACCAAGAATAGAGACTCCATTTCTGAGACTTATTCTAGCAAAATGGAGATCAGGTTGGAATTGATGCTAAAATGGCCTGGGGGTATAGGGCAGTAATTCTCACATTTCACTGTGTGTTAAAAATCACACGGGGAGGGCCGGCCCATGGCTCACTCGGGAGAGTGCGGTGTTGATAACACCAAGGCCACGGGTTCGGATCCTACATAAGGATGGCTGGTTGGCTCACTGGCTGAGCGTGGTGCTCACAACACCAAGCCAAGGGTTGAGATCCCCTTACTGGTCATCTTAAAAAAAAAAAAAAAATCACACGGGGAGCATTTGAAAAATATTGATGTGGGCTTTACCTTTGGAAACTGATTTAATTGGTGTGCAGTGGGGCCTGGACTTTGGAAATTTTTGTTTTGTTTTGAAAACTTTGGGTGATGATGCATATCTGTATCTAACATTGAAGTCACCTTCTTCTTTACCTAGTCTTGATTTGCCAGCTTGCTGTAGGATTCATAGCCTATTTGCTTCCAAACAGAGTCTTGATGGGAGAAATAATTGCTTTATTAGGAAATATTGGTTCAGGTCAGCATTGACAGGCACTGCGTTAGTCACTAGGGACTCAGCTTTTGCCTTTGAGGAGCTGACAGTCAAAACTGAGGCAGTGAATTGCAGAGGCAGCATCTGAACCCAGAACTCCCTCCTTCTACTCCACCAAGCACCTTCATGTCAGTCATGGTGATAAATCTGTTGGAAGAGGCTTCTTACTTCATCAGTTAATGAGTTTGCCAAGCTAAAGCTAAAAACATCTCCAGCATTTGAGGTTTAGATATTCACATTCACATGTGGTTGGAGAAAATGGGCTACTAAATCTGACTGAATTGTCAAGCGGACTACAGAGCATGTGTTAAGAAATGTAGGTTTTTATTTTACAGTTCATATTTTATTCTGAATTGCAGCATGTTCCAAGTAAAGAGCAAGCGCTTTAATAAAAAAGAATGCTTTTAACAACAGCTTATGAGGTATAATAGACACATGATAAACTGCACATATTTAAAGAGTACAATTTGATAAGTTTTAAATTTGTATAAGCTCATAAAACTATCGCCATGATAGAGATAGTGAGCATGCCTACAACCCCCCAAAGTTTCCTTGTGTCTTTGTAATCTTTCCTCCAATAATCTCTTCAGTTCTCCCTGCACCCACACAACCACTCATCTGCTTTCTGTTACTGATCATTAGTTTGCATTTTCCAGTATTTTTCTACTATTTTCTAGTTTCAATAATCTCTTCAGTTCTCCCTGCACCCACACAACCACTGATCTGCTTTCTGTTACTGATCATTAGTTTGCATTTTCCAGTATTTTTCTACTATTTTCTAGTACTTTATATAAATGGAATCATACAGCAGATACTTTTTTTGGTCTGCCTTTTTAAATTCAGTATAATTATTTCAAGATTCATTCATGTTGTTGAATAGATCAGTAGCTCTTTCCTCTCTATTGTTGAGAAGTAATCAATTTCATGGCTCTGCCACTATTTGTTTATCCACTCACCTGTTGATGGACATTTCAGTTGTTTCTAGTTTGTGCTATCACTGATAAAGCTGCTATGAAGTTATATAAAAAATCTTTACATTTCATCACTCTTGAGTAAATACCTAGGAATGAAGTGATTAGGACATATGGTAGGAGTATTTTTACCTGTTTACAAAGTGATTAAACTGTTTTCCAAAATAGTTGTACCATTTTATATTCCCGCCAGCAGTTTATGATAGTTGTAGTGGCTTCCCATCTTCCCCACCACTTGATATGGTCAGTTTTTTTAACTTTAGGCTTATAAGAGCTGTATAACAGTGTCTCAATGTGATTTTAGTTTGCATTTCTTCAATAGAAAATTATATTGAGAATTTTTTCATATGCTTATTTGCCACCTGTTTGTCTTTGGAGGTCTGTTCAAATCTTTACCTTATTTTTAAGTTAAGTTGCTTTCTTACTGTTGAATTTTCATAGGTTTAAAAAAAGTATTCTAGGTGTAAGTTTTTTATGAGAGAGATGATTAGCAGATATTTTCTCCTAGTCTGTGACTTATCTTTTAATTTACTTACCCGTCTTTCAAAGATCAGAAGTTTTTAATTTTTATCAAGTCCAGTTTGCCATTTTTTTCTTTTGTGAATCATGCTATTGATGTCATATCTAAGAAATCTTTAAAGATCTTTAAAGAAACCAAAAAGATTTTCACCTGTATTTTCTTATAAAAGAATTATAATTTTATATTTAGGTCTAGGTTTCATTTTCAGTTAATTTTTATATATGATGTGAAAGTGCTTGTTTCAGTAGCACTTATGCTAAAATTGTTTCTGATGTGATGATTGAAGTTTATTTTTTTGCATATGGAAATCCACTTGTTCCAGAACCATTTTTTGAGAAGGCTATTTTTTCTCTCCCTTAGTTGCCTGTGTTCATTTGTCAAAAATCAAATGGTCATATATGTGTGGGCCCATTTCTGAATTCTCTATTTTGTTCTATTGATCTGTCTTTCTATCTTTATACCAAATCTACACTGCCTTGATTACTGTAACGCTATAATTTAGAAAACAATAGTGTAAGTCCTCCAACTTTATTATTCTTTTTTAAAGTTATTTTTTGCTATTCTACATTCTTTGAATTACCATATGAGTTTTAGAGTCAACTTATCAATTCCTAGAAAAGCCTGCTGGGATTTTGATTGGATCGTATTGAATTTATAGATCAATTTAGGAAGAATTGATATCTTAATGTTGAGTCTTCTTATCCATGAACACAGTATTTCTCCATTTCTTTTAACTTCTTTTTAACATTTTAACATTTTTCTCAGAAATGTGTTTGTCTTATAGTTTTCGTTGTTCAAATCTCTCATATTTTTTGTCAGATTGATATCTAAGTATTTTATATTTCTAGATACTATTGGAAATGATAGTTCTTATTAGTTTCTGTTTATTGCTACTATAGAGGAATACAATTATTTTGTATAGCGACTTTACATCTTGCAACCTTGTAAGATGTGTTTATTAATACTTTATACTTTCTGGTAGATGTCATAGGATTTTCTACATAGACAACCATGTTGTTTTTGAATAAAGACAGTTTTACTTCTTTTTTCAATATGTATGCTTTTTTTTTTTTTTTTTTTTTTTGGGCTCTATACAAAAGTGAATAGTGGTGAGAACAAACATCATTGCCTTGTTCCTGACCTGGAGGAAAGGCATTGTAGTTTTTACCAATAAGAGTGCCGTTAGCTATAAGTTTTTGTAGATGCCCTTTATCAGATTGAGGAAACTCCCTTATATTTCTAGTTTGCTGAGAGTTTTTATCAAAAGCAGATGTTTGGGGCCTGGCTGGTTGTCTCAGTCGGTCAGTGTGGTTCTGTAATACCAAGGTCAAGGGTTTAGATCCCCATACCAGCCAGCCACCAAAAAAATAAGAAGCAAAAACAAAAAGTGGATGTTGGATTTTGTCAAATGCTTTTTCTGAATCAAGATGATCATGTGGGCTTTTTACATTAGTTAATATGAATTATAGTGATTGATTTGTCAGTGTTATATCAACCTTGCATTTCTGGGATAAACTCCATTTGGTCATGAAGCAATACCCTTTTTATATTTTATTGAATATGATTTGCCGAAATTTTAAAAGAATTTTTGCATCTACATTCATGAGTGATATAGGTCTCTAGTTTATTTTTCTTTCAACAGTCTATGTCTGGTTTTGGTGTTAGAGTAATGCCAGCTTCATGGAATGAGTTGAGAGGCATTTTCTTCTCTTTAATTTTCTGGAAAATTTTGTACAGAATTGTTATTATTTCTTCCATAAATTTTGGGTAAGATTCCCTGGTCAAACCATCTGGGCCTGTGGTATTTTTTTATTGGAAGCTTTTAGCTACAAAATTAATTTCTGAATAGATAAAAGGATTCAGATTATCTTTTTTTTTTTTTTCCTTGAGTGAGCTTTGGTACTTTGAGTCTTTCAAAGTGTTTATTCATTTCATCTGAGTTGTGGAATGTATTGGTATAAATTTGTTCAAAATATTCCCTTATTATTCTTTTAGTATCTGTAGAACCTGTAGTGATGTCACTTTGCTAATTCCTGATCAATTTGCTCACAATTGATCATTGTGTCTTTTCAGATCAATCTGCCTAGAGACTTGCCAATTTTATTGGTGTTCTAGAAGAACTAATTTGGGGCCTCATTGTTTTTTTTTCCTACTGATTTTGATTTTCCTTTTTCCTTTTCATTGGTTTCTGCTCTAATTTATATATATTTTTTCATTTCATTTGCTTCCATTTATTTTCTCTTCTTTTTCTAGTTTTCTAAAGTAGAAGGCTGAGGTTACTGATTTGAAACCTTTTTTCTCCCTCAATATAGGCATTTTAGTGCTATAAATTTACCTCTAAATACTGCTGAGGCTGCATCCCACAAATTTTTACATGTGGTTTCATTTTCATTTGGTTCCACATACTTTCTGAATTTTCTTTTGATTTCTGCTTTAACCCACAGGCTTTTTTGGAAATTTGCTATTTTGTTTTACAATATTTGGAAATTTTTCAGGTATATCTTCCTATTATAGGTTTCTAATTTAATTCCATTAAGGACAGAGAACAAATCTGGATCCTTTTAAATTTATTGGGATTTGTTTTATGGCCCACACTATAGTTATCTCTGTAAATGTTTCATGCACGCTTGAAAAGAAAGTTTATTCTGCTTTTGTTGGGTGTAGTGTCCTATAAATGTAAATTAGGTCAAATTGGTGGTAGTGTTGTTCAAGTCTATATCTTAGTGTATACGTACTGATCAGCACTCTGCTGAATACTTGAGGGAGACCTACTAGAGGTTTCTGGAATTCTCTCTCAGTGCAGCTCTCTCCTGCTGGTATCTTGCCTGGTATCTTGCCCTGCAAACTCAGCTTCACTCGCCTTCCCATTCTTCTAGCTACATCTCCTTAACTCAGGGAGACCACTGGACTTTACCTGGATTCACCCTTCATGCATCACAGACTGAAAACTCTCTCCAAGTCGTAAGCTGGAACAATCAAAGGGCTCACTTCTTTTGTTCTCATCACTCAGGGATCACAGTCCTTCATTGCTTGATGTCCAGTGTTTAAAAACTGTTGTGTCATCTATTTTGTTTGTTTGCTTCTTTGTTTTGGCTGTTCCCAGGTGAGGCTAAATCTAGCTCTTGGTTAGAAGTAAGAATCTGTCAATTACGGTTTTCAACACATGGGTTAGCAGACTGTAAACCAGTCTGTCTTGTTCAATGCTAACTGTTATATTATTTATGCCATTTAATATGTAGACTTCATTGTCATCATAAACAAATTTTCGTAAACATCAACAATGAGTAGAATAATCTGTGAGAATACTGTGCAAACCTTCTGGTTTCTTTCTTTTGATCTCTCTCTGACTCAAGTAGGCATCCATATATTTTACCTCTCTTTCTCTCAGGCCTCTGAGGTTTGAAATGGGATTTCCAGTTACTACTTTCTGCCCAACAAAAGGGAAGGCTTTGGTATGGTTAAGGTCAAGGATCAGATAATAAGCATTTATCTAAGACTGTTAGAAAGCAGCTTTCTTTCATTATCTATTGATATCACTCACTTAGGGCTTCTTTTGCCATCTTTTAGTGAGATAGAGCCCTGCTTATAGCGGTTGTGTCTTTTCTCTTTCTCTGCCTGTAAGGAACACATTTCCCTGTTCCTGAGCTTCTTCTATTTGGTATTATTCAAAAATTTCCTGGGGCTGGCCAGTACCTCAGTTGGTTAAAGCACAGTCTTGTAACAGCAAGGTCAAGAGATCAGTTCCCTGTACCAACCAGCCACTAAAAAGAAAAGAAAAAAAAAACTGCCACAAAAGAGTTTCTTTGGACCAGTGACATATAGGTGATGAGGCTATGTTGCCCTAGTCTGCCTTGCCTATTCCCTTCTCATACATGCTGAATATGGAAAATGAATCATGACTCATACCCTTCTCATGAAACAGAAATCTGCACAGATACATAGTGGCAATGGTAAACATCCTTTTGTTCTAATTTTTAATTGACTCTGTAAGTCATATTCTTAAAAAAATTGAATTCCTCCTTTGAATTCCTTTTATTCATTAACATAAGCCAGTTATATTCATTTGTGTTTTTCTTGCTCTCTCTCTTACATTCTTGTAGTCTACTCTTAAGATTTATGTGAATTCCATTCTCTTGTTTTACTCCCTTTCCTACCTGAATCACTGACATTGAGGTGTTTCCTGTGTTTTGCTCACTCTTATTTTTCTCACACCTGATTCTACTAGCAAGTTATCTTGTTAACCCTTCCTGCTTCTCTTTGTTTTCCTTTTTGCCATTTCCTTCCCATTTGTCACTGGCAGTTTTGCTAACCACCACCACCTTCCCATTTTAAATTTAGTCTTATAGCATCTCTGGTATCTCATTCCAAGTGATCATAAATTTAAAATTAAAGCAAAATTTATTTTTTTAGTAAGAGGACTTTTTTAGGATTTATAAAGCTCATCAACTTATATAGATACGGGGCTATCTTAATTGTCCTTGGTGGCTTCCATTTTTTAAAAGCACTCCATATTGATTATGAAGGTGAAGAAAATGAAGTCATTGGTTGTGCACTAATAGGCCAGGTGTAAAACCATATTGAACTCAACACCAAACAGAAATATTTGATCATCCCCAATTGCCTTTCATTGTTTAACTGTGAAATGAGTAGTTTCACCACTACATATTTCTAATGCAACAAGTTCTAGCAAACTGGTCCATCAGTAGTAGCACAGATATGCAATTAAATTCCGTAAATGTTTAATGAGTTCCTTCTATATAGAGACAGCATATTTTATATATATATAAATATATATATCAGGGCCTACAAAAGTGGGCAAAACATAATCTTGCTTTTAAGGAATTTAATTCAAACTAATAGGGAAACACAATCTGCATGGATCACAAAAATAGCTAACATTGAACACAAACTATGTTCAAGGCACCGGTTTAACTGCTTACATGTATTGCCCACTTTAATCCGTACAACAATTCAATGAGGTAGTTACTAGTATTTTTATCCCCATTTGATATGATAAAGTTGAAGCACGGAGAGGTTAACTGCCCAGGTCAAGGTAACAGAGCTGGAAAGCCAGGGGTGTTTTTTGAATAGAAGATTTGCGGGATCAGACCTAATTTTAGAATGGATGTTCAGAAGCAGTGCTTAGGGTGGATGGAAATAAGAAGTCGGGGATAGGAACACTATTGCTATTGCAGTCATGTATATTGAAATAATCCATTAATTCCCTAATCATAGTGGTGGCAGTGGAAATGGAAGAGGACCATATAGACTTACAGAGTTTACAGAGACAGAATTTATAGAATTTGTCATATATTGCCAATGATTAATTCAGCACCAGTAAAAATGTTGTTGTACTGAGGGGTATGGAACAAAGACAACTTTGAGGTTTTAATATTGGTGATGGGGAAAATAATGATGCCATTAAGGAATTGGCAGTAGAAAATAATGTAGGTTAGTGATAACTTCAGTGGGGATGTTTAGAGATGTCCAAAGGCAACTGGGCTGTACGATAGGAGTCCAAGTAATGGATCAGAGGGAGATTGATTTAGGGATCATCTATGGTAGAAATAGGTGAAGTGGTTTTTCACAGACGGAGAGAGTAAAGAAATGCCCTTTTTTATAAAAGGAGAGAAAGAAGACAACTGTGGTATGACATCCATAATAACATTTACAGAACTAATTAACAGTAATTATTACTCTCACAGCAAATAAAATTATTTCTAAGTTTACTCACTCCCAACATTCATCTCTCATATTTGAACATTTATAAAGTAATTTTATTTTTTTATTTTTTTTCTCTTCCTTTTCCCTTTCAATAACACAGCCCAATTCCATTAAAAAGGAACATTGTTAGTCTGCACAGTTTGCATCAAATAACAAATCTTTGGTTGATGCAAAAAATTAGTCATTCAAAATCAGCCATCTGCTTTTCTAATCTCCTTATAAAGTGCCATATGAAATTGAATCTGATTATTTGGGGTATTGATAGTCAACGTCACATCATTTTCCACCATGAGTTATTTGGGTTTAGAAAGTTGTACCAAAACACAGGAACCTAGAGCTGTTAACAATCACATTTGAGAGAAACCTTGGGAGTTGCATTTGTCAGGCAGCTAGGAAAACCATTCATGCATACCCCATGTCCAAAGCTCCATCGGCAGCCCAAACATAAAGAACTGAAAGGTCATTCTTCTTCCTGCGGTGTGATGGTTTGTTGACGGATTTTGACACAACAGTGCAATGCTGAAAGGGTCTGACCTTCCTGTAGCACTGAGGGACTCAGGTTTGGTCAGGACACCTGACACCCGTTGCATTTCTCTCTTTGCCTTTTTCTTCGTTCACGGATAAACACACTCCTCAAATGTGAAATGCTGCCTTCAATATGGAAAGATTAAAGAATTTAAATGGGATATAAATGATTGCTTTTTAAATTTTTCTAGCCCTTTCTTTTCAGTTGCCATCAAGCTGAAAACCTTACTTGGAACTACTAATGCTTCTAATTAAAAAAATCATATTAGTTTTTCAAAATGACAAGTGTGAGTGGAGATCGTTAATAGCTGGAAAGAGAAAACTAAACAAATGCGGAGGTCTATCTGCTATAATATGTTTTATAGTCTTCCTTTATCTTTGTTATAGAAACCAATTTATTGGAGTTCAAATGTTTGAGGATTACATCTAAAGTGCAAGATGAATGTGCTAAAGGTAAATCTTAGGTAGCTTTTGAAGTAATTGCCTTGTAGGTATATCATGCGTTAAGAGGTTGAAGAGTTAGGTGGAGGCTCAAGAGCTGTCAAGAGAATTTTCTGTCATGTATAAATATGATGTTCTATATTAGATTTATATACTGTGAAGTGGGGCTTTGACTGGTTACCCATATTATTTCTTAATTCAATGTCACAGTGGTATGGAGGTGGGAAGAAAATGTTTACTATGCATGGTTTATGAGTTTAAAATTTAAAAGTAATAAGCTAAATACTTGTTTAAAAATACTTTTTTAAATTGTAAGCAGCTATGCCGATTTTCTTGCTGTCTCCACAGCTAGTGGAAATAAAATAAGTGCAATAAAATTCTCCAAGCACTTAGATTACACTTTGCAAAGTGAGGAAAGTTTTTTGTATTTGTCATAATATTAGAAAAGGGAGTATTCAAGTATTTCACTTGTATTGTTTCCAAATGTGATAACTGTCTGCTAAATGAAATTGCTATACTTTTGTCCAAGATAAGTATTTTAGTTGCATACATAAAATTAAGACTGAAGTTTGGAAGTCCTTCATCATTCTAACTATTCACCTGTTTTGCATAATCACTGAACTTTCTAGTAGCACCCTGGACATCATACATCTTTGTTTGAAATATTTTTCTTTCTGTTTTGTCCACCATTTCAAATGTTGTCATGTCACTGGAAACCAATGCCCGCTACCGACAGGGCACATTCAGCTTATCTCTATATTACTGCCATGCTTCAGCTCCAGTTTCCCTGGTATTCCTCGTTCAGATCAGACCTCCAAGTTTGTGTGTGATGAGAACTGACAGCCCCCATCCTGCTCTGCCTGCCCACCCAAGGCCTTCTCACACACACTCCACTGTGCCAAAGCCTGGCTACCCCCCACGCCTTACCTTACAGGATTTTATGTAACTTTTAATTGACATTTGTATCTGACATTGTAGATGTACTTCTCATTGTAGAGTCTTTATCTACATAGGATTAGTTGAAAACCTCTTTTTACTTAACTACATGGGTTAATTTTACTTAACAATGACAGGCTTTCCTGCTGAAACTCAAGTGGCCAAATCTTTTCTCTTTTCTAACCATTCTCCACCTAACATGGTAACCCCCAATCTAGTACTTTTCTCACTAATTGCTTGAGTACAGAGCAAATCCACTTTAAATGACAAGGAAAGGGTTAAGTCCTGAGTGCAACATAAACTGTAGTAGAGCAGAGTCCAGGGCATATTTTCTAATATAGGAAACAGTCTTTTTAACTGGGTTTGTTAGTGACTTAATGTCTACATACTTCTTTCCTCTAAATTCCCCCCAGGTACGTGGGCATAAATTAAGCCAATTGTTTCTAATATAATGGCATTCTGTGTACACCTTTTCCTCAGAAAGTACCCCTCAAAGTTCTGTTGTTTTGCCAGGTTCCTGGCCTTTTTTTTATAAATTCTTAGTAAAATTTCTTCCATTGTGGTGAGAAAAAAAATATATTCTATCAATTATTTAAAAAAGCAATAATTCATTATAGTTGATCATAAATGTCAGGAAGCAAAGACCCAGCTGAAGCATTTTGTCACTAATCATGCTATTTTTCTTCTAATTAGTTCATTTACATTTTACAAATTAAGGATAAAATTCATACAGAAGATAACATCATAGCTTTAACTGACCTATATTTGTATCTGCCAAATTTAAGTTAATTAGAAATGTAGATGCTGTTTGTTTTATCTGTCAGAAAAGCTCATCTTTTATATATAAAAAAAAGTAGACACACTTTTCCCCCCTCAGCATCTATCATCTAAATAATAGTCTTGCCAAGATGGCAGCCTCATAATAAACTCTTTTCAGTGGAGTGATGGGTAATGAAGCTTGCTTGTGAAGGCAGCGAAAAATGTTGTCTGGCCAAATGCATGGATATGAGGGCTAGAGAATCAGTGGACTTTCTCAGTCATCAATCTTTTTAGTAGCCTCTTCTACATCTGAATATTTTGATGGATGATCTAATAATTGAGTTATCTATCTTTCTAACTATCAGAGTTGCATAAAAATTATTCTCACATGCTACTGAATATTAAATATATTAGGCATCCAGTAAATTTTTCATAAAAGGGCCAAAAGGTGAAAAGTTTTTGTTATTTTATAAATACCTCTTAATACAGTGAGTGTTAAGCCCTCTCTGAAATATTCAACTCTTAATTCCCTCTGTGAGAAGCAGGTACTTTAAAAAGAGGGCATACCTATTATAAGTAGGACATATAATAGTTACTATGGCTAGTGAAAAGTACACCCTAGTAAATGTATAGGTACAACTCCGTTGTGTAAAATGGAATACACTTGCTGATCTAACACCAGTGACACATTTAATGTGACACATTTTCCATGCAAGAAGCACAGATGATATGACTGCTAAGAGTGACCATATGATTTTTATGTACGCATCATTTTGAGAGGAGGATGATCCTACCAAAAGGGAAAACAAAGCTACTCAAGTATTTGTGTAACACACAAGTGGTTCTTTCCCCTCACGTGGCTTTATGTTGTGCCTTTATATTTTGTTTTGTTTTCTTTTGGTTTTTGTCATACACTAACCTATTAAAAGTTTAGCAACAACAAGTGGTCGTCACTGGGGTTGAAAAAGTGGCAAGGAAAAGTGGGAGTAAACAGATCACTTACAAGGGGGCTTCTCCTACGCCCCAGCATCCACACTTCTTCAGGGTGACCTTGCAGTGATGACTTCTCAGTAACCAACATTAAAATAGTTCTGTCCTGGAAGAACAAGCATCTGTTGGCAGGTGTGAAGGGTTACCAGTCCTGTGCTTCTTGAAAGGCACTCAAATGAGCAGGGCCTTGTAAATTGGGTTTCTATTAGCCAGGCCTGATGATAGCTCTTCATCAGTGGAGTGGGAGGAAGTGCTATCAGTAGCTCCAGCTCTAAATACCTTTGCTTTTTTTTAATGCCACACTTATTTTTGGTCTCTCTCATTCAAAATGGTGATGAACTAAAATCGCCATCATTAATTGTTTGTTTAACGTTTTAAATAAACCTGAAAATATGGAGTTATTTTTCAACTTGAAAAACATTTGGAATGAAAAATCAAAAAGACACAATGGTCAGAAATAAATGTGGTAAAATGTCTTAAAACTTGCTGTCTGTATAGTTTCTAAATTGATTTCCACTCACAGTTGTGCTATTTATAAAAGTTTGAGATGATAGGCTTTTTTCTCTATTTTAGAGATTGAAAATAATAATTGAGAAGATAGTACCAGTTGTGGAAATCCCTCCATGGCTTACATCTAAGTAACTTTTTACTCTCTGGTGGTTTGAGGTTTTCTTGGGAATTTTTTCTTCTATAACTTGTGGTTGGAAAAAAACTGATACTAATTTTATTGTAAGAACTATAGCTGAGAATTTTAAACTCTTAGATATCTATTATAAATTATACATTTATAACAATGTGAAATGACCATATTGGGAAGGTTTTAGGGGAGGGAATAGTCTTTTCTTAATCAGAGTAGCAAACATCTGTGTTCTTTCTAGCTTGTCTTTTGATTAGCATGGCCTCATCCATCACTGGTCTTTGATATGAACACCAAGAAGTCATGTCCTTTTGTTTTAAATGATAAATATGCCTTTGTCATGAATACTCATAGGCAACCCAGGATTTACATCTGAATTGTCAAAGTATAACTGCCCAGCTCCTGTGATGAGTGACATTATTAGTGAAATAAAGAAGTTTTTAATTTGTCATGGATAGTCCTAAGATGGTGACATTATGAGACTGTGTGGGTTGTGATGCTAGAAAAAGTTGTCCTTCCCCCACTATTTTTTTCTAAGATTTGTCATTTATCAACAGGAGGCAATCTGCCACAGGAGGTTCTCTGTGAACAGTTTTACTTTAGTGCCGTTAGTCTGTCTCTTTAGGTTTTATTATTTAGGCTTGATGGCTGGTAGTGCTTATCAAAACTAATGCTATTTGAAGTTGCAGGCTTCTGGTGGTCAAACAACCAGCATCAAGATTTGTTCTGTTTGGCTATTATTGTCAGAGACAGTATTTCTTTAAACTTTAGCTTTATTTCCAGGTCTTTGTCAATTATGTTTTCTAAATAAGTTTCTTTGGTATCTTTGTCCTCACAAACCCACACCTAGTCACACATATTTATGTATGTGTTATTTATATAAATACATTGACCTGTACTTCTCTGCCTGCGGAATTTTGTGTTTATCATCAAAACCTTCAGACTGTCAAGTTCAACTATTATATGTGACCTTCCACTGAGAAATTAGGACCATTAAAAATTTAAATATTGTGAACTCTTGTTCTCTCCTCTGCAATGTAAAAGAATATTTCAACTTATGTTATATTTGCCTTATTGATTTCTACACTATTAATAGGCAAATATTTTGATTATTTTAAAGTTTCATCTTGTGATAAATGTTTAGAATGGTTCATGTTAGTAATAAGTAGTTTATTAAAATAATTTTATATATGAAAGGAATGCTAGAGAAATTTGGTATTTTAACAATTACTGACTTCAACAGAAATTGCATTACACTTTACATGTTTGTCTTTATAATTTCAACACAACTGTTTTAAAAGTAGGCAGAATAAGAGTTTTCATTTTCTCTTTTTCAACTGAATTGATTGAATTAACCAAAACAGCCTTAATCTTAGAATGCTGGAGATTTACAGAGAAGTTAAAAACTATACATTTTAGCTTGATTCAACATCTCTGCATAAAATTCACTGAAATAGTTTCATTTGTATAGAAGCCTTACTTATATTATGTTTTATTTGGGGTCACATTTCTCACCGCATGAATATTTTCTTTGTTTTTAATTGCATCAAAACTGAAGTTTAGCAATCAATTTTTGAAAAATAGTTCTTGATTGCCAAAAAAAATTCTTTTGAGGAAAAAATATACTTGATTAGAAGTTAACCCTTGTTATCCAGACCTTTTCTTTCTAATTCTTCTTTTTATTTCTTAGTATTTTTTAAATCACCTGTTTCCTGGAAGTCTTGTTCATATTTGTTTCCCAACAAAAAACAATTGCCCAGCAATTCTAAAGCCCAGCCCCTTACATTAATTGAGATTTTTGTACTGTAATGTAAGTGTCTGAGTTTTTGAGACCCTAAGGCTTTCGCCCAACTTGAAGACAATGATGCCAGTGAGCTTCTGTCCAGAGTTAATCAGCTGCAGAATTTGTAAACTGCATGTGTCAAAGTTGAAAATGTTAGCACTCTAATAGAAGCTTGAAAAGGTTAGATCTGATAAAAACCGTCAGCAGTTAAAGAAAGTGATTTATGGGAATGTAATGACACAAAATGCCTCATTTATCACTCATATATAGATAGGTTAAGGTTCCTGTGTCATACTTTTAAAAACTTGACCACTTCGAATTGTCAAAATAGGTACTTAATTGCCCTTCATCCTTTTCATTTTGAATTTATTTCATTCGAGTTTGGTAATTTTATCTACGATTACTTTACTGTCGTTCACCTCATATGGTTTCATTTAAAGTCATTCATATTTTGGATTTTCAAAAACTGTACATCACTGATCTTTTTGAAGTTTTATTAGCTAAAGCTGTTGTGGAGAAAGACTAAGCCAATCTTGTATATGTTAATTTACATTTTTATTTAACACAAATACCATGAATATATGTTAGTTTCATTTTCTCTTTTTTAGCATTTGTAATTTTCGTAGCACTTTATAGTCCTCTAAATTTTCTATATATCTGTTCTTAGAAAGTATAACACAAGATTTTAAAAGTCAGAGCCATTGGTTGGTTTACTGTCCTAGTAACTCAACTTAATATTTAACTCTATACAAATTAAATTTAATGAAAACCTGCCTGTCTGGTTAAATGATCCGTAAAAAGAAAAAAACAAAAACAGGATAAAAGCAGAAGTTAATAGACATGCCAAATTGTATTTCTTTCCTAGAACGATTAAAAAACAATTCTCAATTATTTCTTCATAAATTCTAAGAAAGGTATTTATAAACTTGGAATTACTAAACATTTGTCAGCTTATTTGATGTCATTTAGTTTATGCATAAATATCTTAACACTATTAAATAAAAACTATTTTTACAAACTGTAATATATCAAAGTAATACTGTAAAACACAAATCTTATGAATGACACAGTTTTAGATTCTTTAATATGAAGATTAGAATTGTTTAAGGGCTTCATGAAAATTATTCAGATCATTAAACAGGTAGAAGTATCTTAGGATTTCCCTTTGCCTCCCTATAGCCAAAAATAAATTTGAAAAGTTTGGCAGGTTTCACAGTTTGTCAGCCCAGTGTTGCACTTTCTTCAATAGTAACATTCCAGGTTCAATTTAAAAAGAAATCAGAGCAGTTTCTTCAATAAGACAAAGGCACAGAAATTAACAGGGAAAGGGAGGAACTGTACTAGGAAAGAAACTTAAGAGACATCATAACCAAATGCAGTTGACCTTGTTGCACCTTGATTTCATCAAATGGAATACAAAAAAATACATTTGGGGGATGGTCATTGAAAGTTGAATATGGATTGTTGTGAATTCTTCACACCTAGAAATTACTGTTAATCTTGTTAGGTATGACAATGCCATTGTGGCATTATGTATGAAATTATGTTGTAAGAAAATGTCCATTTTTTTTTTAACAGATAAATACAAAAATACGGAGGGGTGAAGTGACTTTTTTTTTCAGTCTTCAAAGTTTACCCAGTAAAATCATCTAATTGACTAATACCAAGTCCAATTACAGTAACAGATAAATACAAAAATATGGAGTGGTGAAGTGACTTTTTTTTGTCAGTCTTCAAAGTTTACCCAGTAAAATCATCTAATTGACTAATACCAAGTCCAATTACAGTATTTTAACCCAGTAGTAAACCTGTTATCTTTTAATAAAGGGGCTAAGAAAATCTGAACATTTATCCAAAATATAACAGAAACCTATTAGCATGCTCTGAAAAGTGTGTAACTCCTAAATAGCAGCACAAATCATTTTTTTCTTGTTTGTTTAAAATGATTGTGAGTGTATAACTTCAGTGTCAAATTCTGGCAAATGAATTTTATAAATCTTATATTTTAAGCTTTGTTTTTTATCATTGTTTAAAAAAGCATTTGCCTGAGTTACAGATAGTTTCCCAACTTATGGTATATTAAACTAAATGGTATTTCCTTCTAGCTGCATCTTTGTTCAGAAATAATATGCATACATTTAAATAAAACCTTAATTTGTGTGATTTTAAGAATCTGCATTTACTTGGCTCTGTCAGCATGTATGCAGTATTTTTAACTATAACCACCAAAAAGCCTAAAAATCTCAGACTCTCAAAATATATATATTGATATGGAGAAAATGTGTTCTCTATATAAATTTATCATTTACCTGACTTGTATGAAAGGATAGTTACCCAAATATATTTTATTTTTCTATTTTTGTAGATCATTTACATATATTAAGACAACACAAGAAGACCTCTTTCAATTTAACCTTCCAGAGATTAATCACTTTATTTGAAGGAATTTTGTTTTTATTTTTCCAAACTTGTGATTAGGAAAAATTCATATTACATGTGTTTATATAATCATAGGAGTCAAAATTTTCTCAATCGATAGATCTTAATAGTTTGCTCTTGTAACAACTAAGAAGAAATGTATTAAAATGCCTTAATTACAGGGCAGGCAAACATGTGTTTATATAATCATAGGAGTCAAAATTTTCTCAATCGATGGATCTTAATGGTTTGCTCTTGTAACAACTAAGAAGAAATGTATTAAAATGCCTTAATTACAGGGCAGGCAAAAGAGAAAGCACAGTCTTTTTGCATATGATCTTTCAGTTGTTCACCAAAGGATAAAGAAAGCATTCAAGCGTGGTTTCGAGAACTGTCAGAAGTAAGAAAATGCAAGGTACTTTATAGAGCCTTAAAGACCTTTCTGGGAAATAGATTTAATTAAAAAGTAAAATAGACTTTTCATTTCAAAAAAATCTTTAAAATGATATAAAATTTCGTAATGGTAATATATTAATAAGGGTATTTTCTTATCCCAGTTGAGAAAATATTTTTCTTTAGTTTTGATATGAGTGAGAATTATAATGCATTGAAGTATATAATAATTTTAGAAGTCCTTCTCTTTCTGATTCATAATCATTTATGCTGATTCAATCTCACCCATAAACTAGGAATATATTTAGTATTCTTCCCACTACCAAAAGAAGTCCTTTTACCCAAATTAAAGTTCAAAATGATTAGAAAAATTGATTTGTTCACTGTTTGTCTCAATTAACATGTTCGTATATACAATGCTCCCCATTTGAGCAACACTAATACTCCATAGTCAGGTATAAGAATTCCAGAAACACTTTGTTCCTCTCTGTTACTTTAACTTTCATATTTAAAAAAAAAAAAAAAAAGCTCATTTATTTTTCACTGATTTCAGTCGAAAAGCCTAATTAACAGTATGCTTCCTAGTTGCATTAAACTAGAGAAGGTTAATCTGACTGTGTGATAAGCAGTTGTTTATAAATAACTCAAGCTTGTTCTTTAAGCTTTCTTCACTGCAGCCTGCTCTGCCTGTGTCAAGGTTTTGGGAGCCAGTCTGCTCTTACCAAACACACACACATCAGTATTTACTGGCTGCTTCCAAGCACCAAATAGATTCATACTTTAATTGTCTTCATTTTAGGACACTTCATTCAAAGACAAATCAATCTCACACATTTGTGTTTTTTGGTAATTGCTCTTTCGTTGAGAAACTGTTTCTCTAACTAGTCAATGATCAATGTATTTACTGTTCAACATAAAACAAATACATAAAGATTAATTTGGCAGTGTATTTAAGTGTATTATTAAAATCTCCAGTTCCTAGACTTCTATTTAAAATGACACCATGGAACGACAGATACATAGTTCAGGGACTTATAGTTCAGTTTCCAGTTTACTCACAGAGATGTAGACACTAAAAATATCTGCTCTATGTTTCCATTAACTTGAGTTTCTCAGTTTAAAATTATTGTCCTACAAAAGATACTGCAAATGATTTTGTTCTTAAATAGTTATGCAGTAGATTGAGTAATACTTCAAGATTTGTTGCATTCTGACTAGAGGAAAAATAATGCCTCTGTGTGATAATGAGTATATGATTTGCATGTGTGTTTTATAATTCACGATATACATATGCATTCGTCATGTTACTCTTTTCAGTATGATGAATTATGTCAGTTTATTGCATATGTCTGCATGTACCTCATCTCTTAATTAAAGCATTAATCACTAAAATTACCAAAGATACGTAGTTTTACTGTACTTTTAAAATTTAGCATTGATCTTTGCATAGTAATACACATATTATTTCTAATAGGTACACTATACTAAGACATTTTAAGTAAGGGTTTCCATATTATGATTCTATCATATCAATTATTTTAAATATGCTTATCTTAATATATACATACAGCATACTTTTTAACCATTTTAAATCATTTTTGAGACTGATTTCCTAAATCACTAAAATTACCAGACATACATATGTGCATATATATGCATATTATATGATCAACTTTAAAATTTAAAAGACAACACATATAGTCTTACCGTACTTTTAAAATTTAAAGTTGATCTTTTACATAGTCATGCACATTATTTCTCGTTGGTAGACTATGATAAGATGTGTTAAGTGAAGATTCCACGTTATGCTCCTATCATAGCAATTATAGATATGTTTCTTAATATATACTTGCCACACACTTTAATAACTGTGCTGTTTAATAATTGTTTTTTTCATTTGGGATCAATTATATTTTAGGTTAATTTCCCAGCCCTAATGTTAGTTCATTTATAAGTAATAGACATTTGGTAATCATGTGATTCAATCCTTTAGGAATCTGTACCTTCAGAACAGTTGAAGATTGTGATGCTTTGACAGACATAGCTAGAAAAAGGTTCCCAACTGGTCACAGGATTTGGTTGTTAAGAGTTTAGTGTTAAGAAGGAGTTATCAGGTGAGCGTGGTGTGGCATCCTGCCTGTTAGTCCATTTAATTGTTCTCTCTCTTTGTTCTTGTTGTTTTCTGTTTGTTTTTCATTTATTTATTTATATATTTATATATTTATTTATTTCGAATATTCATGAGATATAAAACTGATTGTCCCCCCTCTTGCCCATGACATGGGGGCCAGATTCATATCGGGGACATACCCATTACCAGAAATTGCTTTTGTACCCTTTGTCCCCTTCCAATTATCCCCATTTAACTTTTCTAAGAGAAAAATTTTACTTGCTTACTCCTGAACAGTTTATGTAACAGTCACCCCGTCTTTCTTAGCCCAAGACCTCGCTTCATGCTTCTCTGAGAAGACCTTCCGCACAGCTTTTTAAAGCCACCCCCATTTCTCTCTCTGTTTTTGAACAGTTTATGTAACAGTCACCCCGTCTTTCTTAGCCCAAGACCTCGCTTCTTGCTTCTCTGAGAAGACCTTCCGCACAGCTTTTTAAAGCCACCCCCATTTCTCTCTCTGTTTTTGCTCATTCTCTTCCCTTGTCTGAGATGAGAGTGGTTCCTTATTACATTTCTTTATTTCCTCAGTTTTTCCTCTTCCCCAGAATTGCAAGGTTTGTGCTATGCTTCCAAAGTCACCCTTGACTTACTACCTTAGAGCTACGGACTTGTTTCTCTCTTCCCTCTGTGACTCAGCATCTTGAGATTCATTCATACTGGCAGCCTCTACTTCCCCACCCACTTAGCACTGGAGAACTTGACATTCTCCCATGTTTGTTTCAAAGCCATTTAGGCATGTGTCTATGAAATGTTAACTTTGAGATTGCATTGGTTATACTCCTGCATCCTGCTCAACTGCTTAAAAATTCTGTAATTTTTGATCGAAAGGCTAACGAACCTTAAGCCTACTCTCTTGACCTGCTACCGATATAGTGCCTGGAACGCCAAGCTGTTCAGAACCAGAACAGCACTGGTCTCCCACTTCATGCCTTCCTCGGTTTGTCTTTTGATCCTGCACGCGGCCACTAGATCATTTCTTCTTAGAGCACAGCTCTGAGGTGACACATTCCCTCTTTGCTTTGCTTGTCTCCATTTCCACTCTGTTCTGTATGCTGAAATCTGACCCATATGGGCCACATCAGCAGATTCCTTTGCCATGTGGTTTCCTGCTGGGTTCAGTCAGTGGGAGGCGCTAGCAGAAGATCAGAGGGTGTCATGGGGGTATTTGTTCCCTCGCCTCCTTCGCTCTTGGATCCTCTCAGACTGACTGCACCTGTCTACCAAGTCCCTTCTGTCAGGTGATCCTCTCCATTCAGCTACTCTCTCAGCTCTGGGTATCCATCCCCTTTTCGCTCCCATTGAAGCCTAGGGTGGTAAGGGCTGTTGATAGCCTAGAAGCATAACACATCTGAATCTCTTTAAAATCTTGGTTAAAAATGGTTGTCTATTACCTGCAGAGGAGTCACAAGCTTCTCATCCCAAAGCATATTTAAGGCCTTCAACAGTCTGACCCCTTCCATTCCAGCCATCTTCCAAGATTCCAGCCAAACAAACATGCCTCGCACTGTCCTTTTGTGGGCCTTTGCTCCTATGTGTTCCAATTATTGCCCCTATTTTTGCCTGTTATATATGACCCACCCTTCTGCTAAATTATTCAGTCGAAGTGATTCATATAGAATGTAGACTGTAGACAACATGTATTGCATTTGAGGCTAAAGTTATCTTGGGAATGTTTGGAAAATATTAACACTAGTCTATTATGTGTTGCCAAAGTGTGCCACCAACATGTAAAAATGATAAGAAACTGGATTAGGAGGTTTCACTTTGTGTGCCATTGCCCTGGCAGGGATTACATGGAATACTACATCAAGAATTATGAGGCATGCTTTATTTATAATGGCCAAGATATTGATCCAACTTTAATATCCATAGGCAGATGACTGGATGAGGAAAATGTGGTATAGATATACAATGAAATACTACTCAGCCATAAAAAATAACGAAATTCTGCCATTCACAGCAACATGGAAGAGCTTGGAGAAAATTATGTTAAGTGAAATAGACCAGACACAGAAAGAGAAATATCATGTGTCCTCACTCATAAGTGGGAGCTAAAAAATAAACACATAAATAAAAAAAGAATAAAGAAACAAAGAAACAAATAGTAATCACAATAATATGTTGAACGTTCAGAAGGAGAGAACAGAACTGTGGTTACTGGAGGTGGGAAAGGGAGAGGAGGATTAAGGAGAAATTGGTTAATGGACACAAAGAATGATTATGTTTTGCAATGATGAATGTGCTAATTATCCTGATTTGTTCATCACATATTGTATGCAAATACTGATAATCAACTCTGTGCCTCACAGATATATATAATCAACTATGTTTTCAATTAAAAAAAGAGTTATGAGGGTTTTATGGACAATGGCTGCTGTTAGCTGCCTTTTCTCTAAGCATCTCTCATATCCTGCCCCACTAATAGTCTGGTCAGTTAGTTGCAATTCAACTAGTTACTACCCAATTAGTGTCTATCCATCTCTATTAGGCAGTTATGGCTAGGCCATGGGGCAACCTCAGACTGCTTATAGGTCAGGTGACAATCACTGAATCAGTATCCAGGAATGTAAGGTATTTAATCAAAATAAGAAAAATTATTTGTAGGGAACTGCATGGGACTACTTTGTTTAGAAAAGAGGTACGGATGTGGGGAGGCACTTAGAGTGCCCTGGACCATTGCATGAATTCATACTTATTAATAAAGATAATAATATTGTTTGAGACTATATTCAGATGTTCCTAAAAATTTCCCCCCATCTCAGTTAATGACAGCTCTATCCTTCCATTTGCTTAGGTGAAATACCTTGGATCATTCTTTTCTTTTTCCCTCACACTCCACTTCTGATCTTTCTGGAAATCCTGTTGACTCTGTTTTCAAAAGCGTATCCAGAATCCAACCATTTTTTGCTATCCCCACGGCTACCATTTGGCCCAAGCCACCATCATCTCTTTACCAGGTTATTGAAATAACTGGTATCTCTGCTTCTACACTCACCCTCCTACAGTCTTTTCTCGACATAGATAGCATCCAGATCATGAAATATAAGTCAGATTGTGTTAACCCTCTGCTGAACATCTTGCAGTGGTTCCCTACTGACTCAGAGTAAGAGCAAGCATTGGCCTTCATGGCCTTGCACAGTTCCCCCCAGTCACGGCTCTGACCTCATCTCCTACCACATTCTACCCACTCAGTCCACACCAGCCACTCTGGCCTCTTTGCTTTTCCTCAAACTTGCCAACACATTGTTGCCACAGGTCCTTTGCACTGACCATCCCTGTTGCATGAAACACTTTCCCCAGGTCAAAGGTAGCTTAATTTTCTCACCATTCCGGAGGCTGGATGTCTGAGATCACGGTGCCAGCAGGGTTGGTTCTTCCTGAAGGTTGTGACAGAGGATCTATTCCAGGTTCTCTTCTTGTTTGTACATGAGCATCTTCTCCCATGTCTTCACATCAGCTGTCCTCTATGGTGTGACTCTGTACCCAAATTTCCTCTTTTTACAAGGACATCATTCATTTAATTAGGACACCCTAATGACCTCATTTTAACTTAATTGCCTCTATAAAGACCCTGTCTTCCAGTATAGTCATTTTCTGAGGTTCTGGGGATTAGGACTTCAACATAAAGTTTTGGAGTTGGGGGGAGATTTAGTTCAGCCCATAACACTGGGAAAGAACTTTTTGGAGTAAAATAAGAACTCTNCTTGGTTAAAAATGGTTGTCTATTACCTGCAGAGGAGTCACAAGCTTCTCATCCCAAAGCACATTTAAGGCCTTCAACAGTCTGACCCCTTCCATTCCAGCCATCTTCCAAGATTCCAGCCAAACAAACATGCCTCACACTGTCCTTTTGCGGGCCTTTGCTCCTATGTGTTCCAATTATTGCCCCTATTTTTGCCTGTTATATCTGACCCACCCTTCTGCTAAATTATTCAGTCGAAGTGATTCATATAGAATGTAGACTGTAGACAACATGTATTGCATTTGAGGCTAAAGTTATCTTGGGAATGTTTGGAAAATATTAACACTAGTCTATTATGTGTTGCCAAAGTGTGCCACCAACATGTAAAAATGATAAGAAACTGGATTAGGAGGTTTCACTTTGTGTGCCATTGCCCTGGCAGGGATTACATGGAATACTACATCAAGAATTATGAGGCATACTTTATTTATAATGGCCAAGATATTGATCCAACTTAAATATCCATAGACAGATGACTGGATGAGGAAAATGTGGTATAGATACACAATGAAATACTACTCAGCCATAAAAAATAACGAAATTCTGCCATTCACAGCAACATGGAAGAGCTTGGAGAAAATTATGTTAAGTGAAATAGACCAGACACAGAAAGAGAAATATCATGTGTCCTCACTCATAAGTGGGAGCTAAAAAGTAAAGAAACAAAGAAACAAATAGTAATCACAATAATATGTTGAACATTCAGAAGGAGAGAACAGAACTGTGGTTACTGGAGGTGGGAAAGGGAGAGGAGGATTAAGG
>NW_007726343.1:835957-838056 GCF_000696425.1 Galeopterus variegatus | reverse complement strand
TCCTCACTCATAAGTGGGAGCTAAAAAGTAAAGAAACAAAGAAACAAATAGTAATCACAATAATATGTTGAACATTCAGAAGGAGAGAACAGAACTGTGGTTACTGGAGGTGGGAAAGGGAGAGGAGGATTAAGGAGAAATTGGTTAATGGACACAAAGAATGATTATGTTTTGCAATGATGAATGTGCTAATTATCCTGATTTGTTCATCACATATTGTATGCAAATACTGATAATCAACTCTGTGCCTCACAGATATATATAATCAACTATGTTTTCAATTAAAAAAAGAGTTATGAGGGTTTTATGGACAATGGCTGCTGTTAGCTGCCTTTTCTCTAAGCATCTCTCATATCCTGCCCCACTAATAGTCTGGTCAGTTAGTTGCAATTCAACTAGTTACTACCCAATTAGTGTCTATCCATCTCTATTAGGCAGTTATGGCTAGGCCATGGGGCAACCTCAGACTGCTTATAGGTCAGGTGACAATCACTGAATCAGTATCCAGGAATGTAAGGTATTTAATCAAAATAAGAAAAATTATTTGTAGGGAACTGCATGGGACTACTTTGTTTAGAAAAGAGGTACGGATGTGGGGAGGCACTTAGAGTGCCCTGGACCATTGCATGAATTCATACTTATTAATAAAGATAATAATATTGTTTGAGACTATATTCATGACCAAAATCATCATGAGAATAAACCTAGTGTTTAGTGCTCAGAACTCACCCTATCAGCGACACTTGACACAGCTTACTGATGGCTCCTTGAAACATGACCTTGTTTGATTTCTAGGTTATCAAACCTTCTTGGTTTTCTCCCAACCTTAGTGGCCATTCCCTCTCAATCTCCATTTGTGCTTTCTCTTCTTGTAACTGTTCTCTCAATGTTGGAGTGTCCCAGGGCTTAGTGTTTTGTACTCTTCTCTATTTATATTCTTTTGCATGATGATTTCACCCAGTCCTGTGGCTTCAAATAGCATCTGTATACTAATACTTCCCAAAGTTATGTGTCCATCCACAACGTCCTCCCTGAACTTCAGACCCATGTATCCAAACTGCTTATTCAACACCTCTACTTGAATATATGGTAGACATCCCAAATTCAATATGGCCAAACCTGAACTCCAGATGTTCCTAAAAATTTCCCCCCATCTCAGTTAATGACAGCTCTATCCTTCCATTTGCTTAGGTGAAATACCTTGGATCATTCTTTTCTTTTTCCCTCACACTCCACTTCTGATCTTTCTGGAAATCCTGTTGACTCTGTTTTCAAAAGCGTATCCAGAATCCAACCATTTTTTGCTATCCCCACGGCTACCATTTGGCCCAAGCCACCATCATCTCTTTACCAGGTTATTGAAATAACTGGTATCTCTGCTTCTACACTCACCCTCCTACAGTCTTTTCTCGACATAGATAGCATCCAGATCATGAAATATAAGTCAGATCGTGTTAACCCTCTGCTGAACATCTTGCAGTGGTTCCCTACTGACTCAGAGTAAGAGCAAGCATTGGCCTTCATGGCCTTGCACAGTTCCCCCCAGTCACGGCTCTGACCTCATCTCCTACCACATTCTACCCACTCAGTCCACACCAGCCACTCTGGCCTCTTTGCTTTTCCTCAAACTTGCCAACACATTGTTGCCACAGGTCCTTTGCACTGACCATCCCTGTTGCATGAAACACTTTCCCCAGGTCAAAGGTAGCTTAATTTTCTCACCATTCCGGAGGCTGGATGTCTGAGATCACGGTGCCAGCAGGGTTGGTTCTTCCTGAAGGTTGTGACAGAGGATCTATTCCAGGTTCTCTTCTTGTTTGTACATGAGCATCTTCTCCCATGTCTTCACATCAGCTGTCCTCTATGGTGTGACTCTGTACCCAAATTTCCTCTTTTTACAAGGACATCATTCATTTAATTAGGCCACCCTAATGACCTCATTTTAACTTAATTGCCTCTATAAAGACCCTGTCTTCCAGTATAGTCATTTTCTGAGGTTCTGGGGATTAGGACTTCAACATAAAGTTTTGGAGTTGGGGGGAGATTTAGTTCAGCCCATAACACTGGGAAAGAACTTTTTGGAGTAAAATAAGAACTCT
>NW_007726343.1:833767-835113 GCF_000696425.1 Galeopterus variegatus | reverse complement strand
GGGAGATTTAGTTCAGCCCATAACACTGGGAAAGAACTTTTTGGAGTAAAATAAGAACTCTCTTAGTTGTTTGGGTTTTGTTTGTTTGTTTTAATATCTAAATATTAGATACAAAATTTTAACCATAAGGTTTTAAGCATAAGCAAGGAAAAGTTCTTTTGTGAATTGAAAGGGAAAGAGTAGATGGAACCAAGTCTCCAAAGTTTTATATAACATATCCAGGTACCTACAGAAAATAGCGCTTGTGTGTGAGATACTACTAGGAAAGGAAAGATTGGAACTGCGGGTCATTTCATTTGGACCACCATCAAAGACCAAACCAGATAAGACCAGTTGGAAGCCAGGTTATATCTGATAAACATATAAAATATAGTATAGTGGAATAATATGTAAAATGAGGTTACAAACACTTACTGTTAACATCAAGACACATTCTAATGCATAAAAGTTCTTTAATTCTCTAAGTTTATGCAACATGATTCATTTTTTTATGTTTGCTTTTGATTTCTCTTATTTTAGTGTTCCTTAATAGACTGGAAAACAAAAAAATCAGTACATTGTCAGGTTTTAAGGACCAACAAGGAAAGAAGGTAAAAATCAGACAAACTTGAACTCACATTGATTATGTAAAACAAACTTTTCAAATCTTTATTTTCTGATATGCTTCCTTGCAATTTTCTTCATACCATATTTTCTGAGTCCCCAATGTACTTGAGTTGAGATTCCTTCTGGAGCCTTCATATTGTCTGTTGCCTATGTGGGATAAGTATTTCCAAATGTAGACCAATTTTCTTTCATAACTGTAGCAGATTGCTGAAATTCACTCATTCACATATTTGTTCATTCATTTAACCCATGTTGTGTGCTGGGTACTCAGATGGGTATTAAAGATCGAATGGCCTCTAACCTCAGTAAGCTCACAGTCTAGTAAAATAAACAAAAATATAAACAAGGAATTATAGTGTGTTAAGTGCATTAAAGATTGGCTGGGGGTTCCAGAATGGAAAAATCACTCAAGGTACAGTGAAGGTGAAAGTCTCATGAGCTGGGTCTTAAGAAAAAGACAAAAGATTTCTAGGTAACTGGGTTATATGATGCAAAGGTGGAGAAACATGAAAACACATGGCATATTTGGGGAATTATAAGTATTTTGGTGTTTCGGAAGTGTAAACTGTGTGTCAGGAAGCAGAGAAGATGAGACTGGAGAAGCAGGAAGAGCCAGCTCTTGAAGCAAATTTAGAGACGTCATGTGGACATTGAGGAGCCTTTGAAGTATTTTAATTAGGGGAACGGCATGATCATATTTTTATTTTAAAAAGACCATTTTGGCAGCAATGTGGAGGATA
>NW_007726343.1:822650-833029 GCF_000696425.1 Galeopterus variegatus | reverse complement strand
AATTTAGAGACGTCATGTGGACATTGAGGAGCCTTTGAAGTATTTTAATTAGGGGAACGGCATGATCATATTTTTATTTTAAAAAGACCATTTTGGCAGCAATGTGGAGGATAAATTGGAAAGAAAGAACAGAGTTAAGGGACTATTGCAAATTCATTTAAGAAATAAGTGGTAGAGTGATGTGTTAAGAAATGACTGTAGAGCCAGGATGCCACTCAGGCAGACTGTCTCTGCCGCATATTAGGTGTGAAACCTTGCACTAGTCCCTGAACTTCTCTAACCTCAGTTTCCTCATCTCATAAGTGGGGATAATAATAGTGTCCACTTCATAGGGATGCCATGAGAATTCTCACTTCTTAGGTAAGCCGTCAGAATTTCAGTCATTCCTTATATGTGTGACGTATTTAAAATCACATAGTAATTCCTCAGTATGTGTTAGCGATTATTATTATTAGTTGTTAAACAATAATGGTTTCGACTAAAACAGGTGATAGATGATAAATTTTAAGCAAATTAGAATAGGAGAATTTAGGAACAATCTTAGTAAGGTTATAGAGGACAATGCTTAGCCTAATGATAACCTGCTACCTGGACTAAACACCTAAAGATATTCTGGGTTCTGCAACATCCCTCTTTGGTATCAAGTCCTAACTGTGGAGCTTTATCTTTTAATCTAATCAAGTGCAACAGCCAGAACTAATCCCTGGCATTTCTGCCTTTTTATCAGTGGGTGCTGCTGTCAGGGTCCCTGCCACCTCTGATGTTTGAAGCCTAGTTATGAGGTGAGAATTATATGCACCCTCAGCATCACATGGTGTAAGAGAAGCTATGAGGCTGTATGTAAACCCATTGCCTTAAATATTTTATTTTTCATTCTAAAGAAATATTTTCCATTTTTAGTTTTTATAAAAGGTCTCTGAAAATTCTGGTTTTCTCTCTGTTTCCCTGACATTTACTGGGTCTTCATGAAACCCATCACCAGATGATTGACAGTAGGAACTTTGTACACTTTTTTTCTGTCCTTCCATTCAGTGGGAAAAATCAAAGTCTTTGTCACTCTAATCTGATATTTATAAAAAGGAATTCTGCAATGAGGGAATATTAACAAAGAAGCCCCACTTTCCTTGCAGGCTTTTCAGAGCTACCTGTGCTTCAGCAGAGATAGCAACTGGCTGCTGAATACCTCCCCCAGACCCTCTGATCCATATCCACAAGTTTTTCTGGTTTCTCCATAGGGGAGCAAATGTCAACCAGCCACATTAGCATCCTCTCCATGTTTGGTTAAGAAGCCAGAGAACTATTGGTTCTGAATATCTTACTAATGCATCCAGAAGTCTAAGTCTCTCTCACGGTAGGCCAGAATGATCTGATTATGCTATCTAATGAGCCAAATTAGTGCAAACTTCTTGAGCACAAAGGTGATATCTTCACTTATTCAACAGATACATATTGAACACTTACTATGTTCACTATTATGGGCACCAAAATGCAGCAATGAACAAGACAGATCTGGGCCCTTTCCTTAGGGAGCTTATATTATGATGAGAAAACAAATGAGTAAATTAATAAATTCTTTATCAAATCATGATAAAGTGATGGGAAGGTCTTGCTGACTAGTTGTGATAAAATAAATTACAGGAAATATTTGAGTTGAATTGCATTCACCAAATTGAAATGGATCTCTGTGCACTTCAGACTCATACCATAACTTTGAAATGGCCTTCAAGTGTACTGCTGTTTTGTACAAAGCTGTGTTTGTTTAGCTCTGTATATAATTTGAAGCATCGAATGTTTTGGCCATAAGACATCTCTGTGATGTAAAGTTTTTCTGGTATATGGTCAATGATCCAAATGCTGCCGTGTCTAGCTTCTTACATCTCCAAAGCAGCTGAGCACCTACAATATCATTATTTCTCACCACTTTTGTATACATCTATAAGCTTGTAAGCTGAAAGGGTGAATAAGTGGTTGTGTTCTTATTGTCTGTATACTTCAGAGTGTATATAGGAGGGTACTTCAAAAAGTTCATGGAAAGATTTGTATTATCTTTTAATTCCATTTTCCATAAACTTTATTAAGTACCTTTGAATGATCAGATTATGGTAAATGGGGCTTAATGACAGCTCAGCCAACACATACATACAGTTTAAACATCATAAGTTTCTGATGGATTATAACAAAAGTAAAGGGAAAAACATTGCAGTTTCTCAAGCATTTGTAAGGTCAGTGACTCACTTTACCACTAAAATATTTATATTAAGTTAAACGCTTCATTTGTTATCAGCCCAGAGCTAGGACCCTATAAAAGATCAGTAAATTTGCATTCTTTTCCATTAAACACCCAGTCTCCGATAAGTACTGAACTTATTATGTAAGGATGTGATGCTGGCCAGAATGAACCTGTTGTACCTTTTTTAAAATTTATTTAACAATTTATTCAACTTTGGTATGCATTACAATATGCATAATCTAATTTTCACCTTATTGTTAAGTTAAAAAACCATTACTTTCTAAAAATATGCATGATCTATGGGAGAGAGCTCTAAACTACAAGTCTATGCAATTTTCTAAACAACTGTTACCCAGTTTGCTTCCTCATCTACATTATTATTCTGTTATTGATACAGGTTATATGTGTCTGTCAGTAATTATGAATGTATCATTTTCACGTACTCTTAGTCAATGTGTGTTAAGTATAGAATTGATTCATATCAGTTAAATTAACTCATTTAAAGATAATACTTATTAAAACATTTTCAGATCATGGGACACAAAAATGTATACAAAGATCCTGTTCATAATTGTGCCATAGGTGGGCATTTGAGTTATTAAATGGATCTTTTAAGTTAATTTTTAATGTACCTATTAAGTCTTTGGAATAAATGAATCCTTGGTATTCTCATGTTTGATACTATTTTAAGGGCTAAAGATTATTCTGTGTATGTGTGTGTCTGTGTATGATTTGCTTTCTTAAAAAAAGCATCATTTTTAGGGAAATATAATTTCAAAAATAGAGACTTGGAAATGTTATAATTGTACTGGATAATAATTTTGTCATTTTATAATAGAACTTTCTCAAAAATGGTGAAAATCATTTTATGGGTTTCATCTACCATCCTGCCACCCACCCCAAATCACTTCACCAGACAGATAGGGCTAGTGATTATGCTCTTTATACATCAAAAATATGCTTAAAGGTGAAGATAATGTATTTTCAGGTGCACATAAATATTTGGAAATTAAAATAAGAGGTGTGAGACTTGCCTATCACACAAATCATATTCCTAATAGAGATATCTTTAAGTAGAACCTTGGCCTTTCATTCATTTTATTTCATCACTCAGATGACCACTGAGCAAAATTTACTGAGCCAACCATGAACCATGCACCATGCTAAGCCTCTGAATACAGAGATTCCCCCAGTACAGTTTCTGCTCTCAATGAGCTGGGTCTCATGGGAAACGTAGACCAGTAAACCAGCAGTTGTGGCAAACAAACCAACAATTACAGCTGAGATTCAGGTGCAAAATGGAGAAGGAACAAAAGTAGTTCAATAGAGATAGAAAAAAGGAAACCATATGATATATTAAGGACATGTGTTGTCCTCTTCTCTGTTAAATTTGGGTTGGAGAGTAAGGTATTTGTAATAGGAGTAGTTAAATTCAGAATATTGAGTATCATTTAAACCATTTGCCTTTTTTAGTGTCCAACTTATTTGCACTAGGACGTGAGCCCTTCTGATTCCTGGAGTGCTATCTATGTTCCTTCCCTTAATGCTTCATCTGTGCCAATAGAAACAAAACAAACTGTTATGTGCACATTATACGTGTGTATGTATATCATACTGTATAGTTAACATATTTTTACATACACGCACACATATATATATGCTTACACATTTTGTAAGTGAAGGAAAACAAGGTATCGCTAAAAGTCAGAAATGTTTTCTATCAGGAATCCTCACAGAATGTATTTTTAAATAACAAAAATGTTTTTAAATTGTTGCCATTTTCTTAGTAGTTCATGCATTTATAAAAAATGTTTCAATCAGTGTCTGTTTCCTCATCTTAAACAATGAGTGGCAATGTTTAGAAAATGTTCTATTATCTCTCTAAATAAAAGTTAATGGTTCCCGTAATACTTGTGACAAACATTTCTGGGTGAGAAAATAATTTGTCTTTCAGGTCATTCCTAAGTGAATTTATTTTTAAATCATTTATGTACAGCTGCATGGGTTCACAAAAAAAGAGACAGTCATCGCATGGCTGCAGCTGGCCTAGGGTTTTAGTTTATTCCGTGCTCTGTTTTTATAAGTGAACATTTCTCAAAGTTGTGGGGTTTTTTTTTCTTACTTTCATTCAAAAAGATCGGTTTCTTTATTTCCTTGAAAAACTGTATGAGCACAATCACTAGAATTAAGTGGAGGGTTTTTTAAAAAATCACAGACTTACAGACTTTTTATAGTTGGCCAAGATCTCTCATGGATATAATCTGTTTTTTTTTTTTTTTTGTCTTTTTGTCTTTTTTTCGTGCCCGGCAACGGATCGCAACCCTCNTTTACTGAGCCAACCATGAACCATGCACCATGCTAAGCCTCTGAATACAGAGATTCCCCCAATACAGTTTCTGCTCTCAATGAGCTGGGTCTCATGGGAAACGTAGACCAGTAAACCAGCAGTTGTGGCAAACAAACCAACAATTACAGCTGAAATTCAGGTGCAAAATGGAGAAGGAACAAAAGTAGTTCAATAGAGATAGAAAAAAGGAAACCATATGATATATTAAGGACATGTGTTGTCCTCTTCTCTGTTAAATTTGGGTTGGAGAGTAAGGTATTTGTAATAGGAGTAGTTAAATTCAGAATATTGAGTATCATTTAAACCATTTGCCTTTTTTAGTGTCCAACTTATTTGCACTAGGACGTGAGCCCTTCTGATTCCTGGAGTGCTATCTATGTTCCTTCCCTTAATGCTTCATCTGTGCCAATAGAAACAAAACAAACTGTTATGTGCACATTATACGTGTGTATGTATATCATACTGTATAGTTAACATATTTTTACATACACGCACACATATATATATGCTTACACATTTTGTAAGTGAAGGAAAACAAGGTATCGCTAAAAGTCAGAAATGTTTTCTATCAGGAATCCTCACAGAATGTATTTTTAAATAACAAAAATGTTTTTAAATTGTTGCCATTTTCTTAGTAGTTCATGCATTTATAAAAAATGTTTCAATCAGTGTCTGTTTCCTCATCTTAAACAATGAGTGGCAATGTTTAGAAAATGTTCTATTATCTCTCTAAATAAAAGTTAATGGTTCCCGTAATACTTGTGACAAACATTTCTGGGTGAGAAAATAATTTGTCTTTCAGGTCATTCCTAAGTGAATTTATTTTTAAATCATTTATGTACAGCTGCATGGGTTCACAAAAAAAGAGACAGTCATCGCATGGCTGCAGCTGGCCTAGGGTTTTAGTTTATTCCGTGCTCTGTTTTTATAAGTGAACATTTCTCAAAGTTGTGGGGTTTTTTTTTCTTACTTTCATTCAAAAAGATCGGTTTCTTTATTTCCTTGAAAAACTGTATGAGCACAATCACTAGAATTAAGTGGAGGGTTTTTTAAAAAATCACAGACTTACAGACTTTTTATAGTTGGCCAAGATCTCTCATGGATATAATCTGTTTGTTTTTTTTTTTGTCTTTTTGTCTTTTTTTCGTGCCCGGCAACGGATCGCAACCCTCAGTGTCGCGCCCTTACCGGACCAGGACCGGCAACGGGATCGCAACCCTCGGTGTTGCCCCCGCTCCTCGCTCAGCCAGTGAGCGGGAACCGGTCCGTATGTGGGATCCGAACCCTCGATCCGAACCCTCGGCGGGAGCGCCGCCACGCTTCCCAAGCGGCGCACTGTAGCAGTGCGCCACCGGGCCGGCCCCTATAATCTGTTTTATGAGTGAGGGAACTGAGGCCCAAAGAGATTAAAGTCACTCAGCATTGAACTTGATAATCTGTCAATAGGGTAAAACCTTTACGAACAGAAACAAATTGAGTTAACATTTATGGTAGGAATTGTTTTAATTTCACAAGTCCTTAGTATCATATAACTGATATCTACTACCTTGATGTAAAGAGCTCTTTACATACCAAGCCATTTTTCTCAATAATTAGTAACATGTAATAATATTATTAGACCCCAACCCAACCACATGCTGACATAATATAAGACCTGAGGATGTTGTTTCACGTTGAGTCTTGTTCCCTTGCTGCTATGCAGTACTACACTGTGCACTAAAATCAGCTAACAATGAGGGTGCTGACATAATATAAGACCTGAGTATGTTGTTTCACGTCAAGTCTTGTTCCCTTGCTGCTATGCAGTACTACACTGTGCACTAAAATCAGCTAACAATGAGGATAGTCTAGAAATTATTTAATCATTAGTTACAACCCATGAAACAATATAGCTGAGTAGAAAGGGCACAGGTTTGAGGGCGAGTGGTGGGGAGAAGGAGCTAAGTTTTATTCCTGTTTGGCCCTGTACTGTGTGTCCTTGGGCAGGTCTCTTGATATTTCTGATATTTTTTTATTCATCTATAAAATGAGCACAGTTTGGATTCTTATGAGAACTGAGTGAGCTTAATTATTTATAGTGCCTGGCACCAATGCACTTGATTAAAGGTAACTAGAAGTACTTAATACAGTGTCTGCCATAAGAAAACCAGTATGTGTCAAATTGAGGAAATCAGGTATTACGGTGAGATGCTTTTGCAGTCGTTGCTGGGTCTTAGTTTGTAACTTTGTTATAATTCTCTGTTATGGCACAGATGCCATTGTCATATGTCCCACTTTATTCAGCACAAGACTGCTGAGAATCCAAACACTTCTGGAGGGCAGAAGCCGATGCGCTAATAAAATGTCTCCTTGCTCAACAGTCCATACAAAGTTTGCCTCCAGCAGGGGCCTTTTATTTCCCATTTTCTTTTTTCTTTTGTTTTATTTTCTCTTAAAACAGCTGCTTCCCTGTTTTTGGAACTACACAGTGAATTGGAGGTTAGTAATTTCACTTTTACAAGATCTCAGATATTTGAAAAATGAGCAGATTTTTTTTTTTCAGTTTTGGATTTTAGTACCCCCACCCCCAAAAATGAACAACAATAAATTGGGGGTATATTAACCACTTGGGATTATTTCAAAGTAAAAGGGCATATACTGCGTCCATTTGACTTCTGATTTGAGGATCAGTTTTTTAAAAGTACCACCAACCACAGACATTTAAAGTTTGCAAAAACTGCCGACAGACCCAAATATGTTAAAGGTTGTAATCTCTTCAGAGGAGTTGGTTGATTTTCCTGTTGCCCCTCCTATCAACTCTAACCTCCAACCTTCTCCAGCATGTATCACTACAAATAAAACTGCTGAGGTTTGACAAGAGGATATAAAGTCACTAGGCCATCGCATAGAGATGGCCACATGATTTTATTCAACTTGAAATGAATGCTCCGTAAGTTGGGCTTTTCAATAGGAAGTCATAAACACTCACTCATATCGCTTTAGTTTTAATAATTACTGTTCAAAAAGCCCCCCAGAAATATACATATTAAATGATGTTTGACAACTGGAATTTAGTGGTTTTGTTATTGGTTGTCTTTGACCATTAACTTGGATTTCTGTTCTTAATTTTAATGTATACGATTTCAAGCAAGCAGCATATGATACTGATATAAACATGGCATTTGTATATAGCATTATAAATGAATTTTTAGTTTGTGATTAAGACAAACCAGATGACAAAAAGCAAACAATGTGTTTGTGTTGCTCTACTGACTTTAATCCCCTGCACTGGATTCACCTGCAGTACCTTTCGTTCATTAGGGAATTGGAGACGTGGCTCATGTAGCACCGAAGCGTGCCAGGGTTTCTGAAGTTTCAGTTACCTGTATAGATTCTCAAATAATTCAGCTGTCTGTGGAAATTATTCATTCCGCGCTAGATAAATGCTATCTTGTGAAGTCTCTGGCACCATTCAGTCTGAATTTAGCTAGCTCTGTTATAAATTCTCAAGCTGTCTGTGGAAATTATTCATTCCGCGCCAGATAAATGCTATCTTGTGAAGTCTCTGGCACCATTCAGTCTGAATTTAGCTAGCTCTGTTACTAGGTCTGAACATTAAGAATGGGGAAGCTGTTACATAAATAACTTAACAGTGGTTCTTGTTTAAAAAAAAAAATCTGTGTTTTTCACTAGGTCCAGCTTAGTAGCTCCCAAACAAACCTAGAGAGGTTTACAGATCCAGCTGTTCTTTCTTCACTCTGATTTTCTTATTTATGTTCTTTTCACCAAGTTACTGAGGACGGGAGGACAGATGATGTGGAGTAGGGAGTCTGAGACGTCAGGGGCATTGGTGCTAGAAATAGGGGACAGGGTGCCAGTGAGGTCCCGCCTGACCTCTTGGCCACCTCAGCAGAATTCTGCCTTTCAGCAGCGCCAGGGTGCCTTCTGCAGATGCATTGTGTTGCCATAATGAAAGTATGTACATGTAAAAGCTCCCAGACCCACTCACCTGAGCACTTCCCTTCTTTCTGAGCATGATCCAAAGGGATCCTAGGGAAGATCTGTGTGTTGGTTTGGAGTAGTGGGCTGGGAGTCGGGGGACACAGGAGATGGGAAGAAAAAACAGACAGAAACAATAAAAAACCATGTGGGTGTGACCTGACATCTTAGAATTCTTAGAAAAGTAGATTTTTATGTTCTCCTTATGGTAAAAACTGTTGAGACCATCAGGAACCTCCCTCATTCCTCCCGTTGAAGATTGCAGTTTTATTGTATAAATCCAAATGGTAATTATTAACAACAGCTGTAGTAATCTGTTGCATTTATACAGCACCTCCATACCCATTATTTTGTTTGAGCCTGACCATTCCTCTAGAAAACCGAAAGCATTTTAATGGATAGGAAAGCAGAGGCTCAGAAAGATAAACTGACTTGTCCAAGATTGATTCATTCGTGTCTGAGCCAGGATCCCTTTGTTTATTATTCAACAGAGCTGTTATTTAGCATTTACTATGTACCAGTCATCCAGGGATGAATAGGAGTCCTTCCCTCAAGGAGCGCACTGTCTGTGGTGTGTGGAGCGTGGTGGTGCTGCAGTAGCTGCGTGGGCAGGGTACAGCAGGAGCAGTGTGCCAGTGTCCTGAACTTGTCTGCAGGAGAAGGAGGCATATTCCGATCCAGCTGTCCTCATTCCAAGGAAAGACATTTTTAAGAATGTTAGCTCTTTGGCCAATTGAAAAATCTCTTCCCATTTTAACTTCCTGAATTGCCAATTCCAAAACCTTATAGGACTAACAGCTATACTATAATAGAGGCCCAACCATACAACCCAGCTGGTAAAAAAAGAGACAAGGACCTACTAAACTAATTAGGAAGAGCCATGGAGGTCATTACTTGGAGCTGTGGTACTAATTGAGTGGACAACTCAAAGGTTAAAGAAAGAATTATAGGTAGGACAAGAAAAAGCATTTGACTTTTTGCTAGTATAAAATGCCAAAAACCTCTATTTCTATTACATGTATTTTTGTACTATGACATAAAAATAAATAAATAAACCTCTAAAATTCATGTGGCACTAGATAAGTGAAACCCAGTTTGAGGGACTTTAGGTATCTTAAACCTTAAATTAATATCCACGAAATGTATATTTCTACTACTTAACTAAGTGTTCTTTGTATTCACTTTTACCAAGAACTTCATTCCTTCTTTTCCTTCTGTTTTTATTGATAAAAGTATGTATACATAGTACTAATAAATTTCAAATAGGGAGACATGTGGTTGAGATAGGTTCAGCTAATCTGCTAAGGCCATAGGAATGCTTGGGTGTGCCTGAAACGATGTTCTTTTAATAGTGCACATGCCACCCAGGTGGAGGGTTCTCGGACCACCAACCCTCTCTTCAATCTAGTTTCACGTAGCAATTCCATGTCAGGAGGACACATATGTATGTACAAAATTTTTGAGTAAAAAGGATGGTTTCTCTCCACTAAGAGTTACAATGAAATTTAAGATCCTAAGATGAAGCCCAGGAAAAGAAAGTAAGTGTTCCTACTCCAGCTTAGAGCATCCCGGTGAAAGACCGTGTCTTAACCCTCTTATGCTTTTTATGACCTTTCAGGCATTGTTAAGCAGGCAATGAAACAAGTATCCCTGGACTAGAAATAGGATCAGACAATAAAAAAAGTTGAGGCTCAGAGTGAAAATCTCATGGAAAAATAAACTTAGAGAATGCCTAGAGCTTGAAATCTAAGTGTCCAGTTGTAGTAGTGTCTTGGAAAGAGAAGTGTGTGTATGTATTGTAAATCACTGTTTTAGTGCCTTTTT
>NW_007726343.1:809192-822252 GCF_000696425.1 Galeopterus variegatus | reverse complement strand
TTTTTACCAACACATGTTGGCTTCATTTGGAACTAGAAGCTTACACTACACATTGGGTCACTATTTACTACGTGTGGTTCTGTTCCTGATCCTTCTCCTGCAGTGATTTCTTGGGGAGAGCATCCCTGTCTGCTAAAGATCCCACAGTTTCTGACCTGGGTTCTGAAGAATGTTTCTTATTGCACATCATTTTGCTGACTGGTGGGAGCAAAGACTCCCTCACACCATGCAGGCCCCACAGGAAGAGGCAGAGACCCGATTTATGTCTTCCTTTCCCCTGCCTCATTCACTCTCTCCCAACGACCCCATCAGCACTCCCACCCTCATCGGTGTGTGGCTATGGTAAACTTTCTTTGTCCCCCATCTCACTTCAGGTCCCGGAATGTTCTCATCATTTACCTTAATTTGGGCCCTTTTTCCCCCACTCATCTTTTTTGTCTCTTTTACCCTGATTAATTGGTCTTTCCTGTGAGAAAAGCTCCTCATGACTATTTTTCTGCTTGAGTCAGCTTTTCTAGACACATGTAAAATCCTGAGAAGATGGAGAGAGGGGATGCCCTAGGAATCCCCGACTTATGTTGACAATTCTGGGATTGCAGGAGGGCCAAGGACTGTACAATAGTTTCCTTTCGGCACAGACCCTGCAAGGCCCAATTAACTTACCCTGCCTTTTCTCTTACTTCCCTGCCTTATTTAAGCTGGTAGTGGGGGTGGGTAGTTAACAGGGAAATCTGCTTATTACTCTCCACAATAAATTTTCCTGCATTTACATAGCTTAGATTCTGTTACCCCATAAATATAGGACGTTGAATGTTTATTTATGCAGGGTAAATGTCCTGATTGCACTAATGTGACATTAAATATAATTTAATTTATTTGATGACTCAAAAGGTGCCTCAAGTTCAGCATTCTAGAATTTCCCATGTTGGAAGATGGAGTAAAGGAGGCAGCATCGGTCTGCATTGACCCTCAGGTGTTTGGCCTGTTGACTTTCTCCGCCACACACTGACAAAGAACATTGTCTGTTTTGCAGTGACTTTTAATTTCTCAAATACCTGTGGTGAGTAGAAAATAGATTTAAATTAAATATCTTATGGCTGGAGCAGGTAGAAGGGGAATGAATGAAAGCTTCCTCTTTTATGGGCTGCTGAGAGGTGATAGCTCTTAAAAAGCAGTCTGCTAACTGATCCCAAGCTAATGCAAATTAACAGTTGTTTTCTTTCAGAACTGTATGACTGAATAAACATTTACCATTTGTTTCATTTCTACTCATCTCTTAAAACAGTTGCTACAGGTCTTAATAGTAAGACTCAAAACATATAATGTATTAGCCTTGGCACATCAAAATATTGTTCATCTTCCAAACTTGAGATATTCCAGTTTGGCTTCTCACTGAGTTTATAATGTTCTGAGGGTATGTATCTAAAAACGCATCTTACTAATCTCCTGGAATTGATTTGAAAAAAAAAAAAAAAAGAGTTCCTGTGTCTTGTCACTATTCCCAGCTTAAACATGGTCTGTCAATTGTGAGATTGATGAGCATTGTGATACATTGCAGTCTTAGGAGGGACCTGAATAAGAAATTTAAACCACTGAGAATTATTTTGGAAGAGAGACCTATGATATTTGTGCAAAATAATAATGAGGTTAAAAATGGAATTTCAGCTTGAGATTGATGAGCATTGTGATACATTGCAGTCTTAGGAGGGACCTGAATAAGAAATTTAAATCACTGAGTAGTATTTTGGAAGAGAGACCTATGATATTTGTGCAAAATAATAATGAGGTTAAAAATGGAATTTCAGCCTTTGCTGAGAGAGCAATGCTTCCTGCTTTTTTGTGCAAGCTTTTCACATGATTCAGTGTGATCATCTTTTCTCATAGCACCACTGTGGCAACTGTGAGGGGTAAAGAATTGCAGCAATTGAACAACAGTATCAAATAAATTCGTTTTAGGAACTCTTCTTAAAGGTTTATTCCAATCGTTAACATTCCTGGAGCTGGTGGTGTCTGCCAAGTGCTCAGCACTTAGTTCACATGCAGCAAATTTAGCATGAAAAAGTTGCTTCCATTTTGCAAATAAGAAACCTGGAGCAGCAACTGGAGCCTCACCAGTAAATTGCAGAATGGAGATGAGATCCTAGAGATACAGTATAAGGGATTATCTGGGATCATGTAGATGGTTTGCAGTTGCCTTTGTATGGCCACTGGGTTAGATCATTCTTGGCAAGTTTGGTGAATTAGTATCTTATCCCTGAGTCCTATTTCAATACCTAGTTTGGAACTCTTCCACTCCCTGAAAACTTCCATTGAAATTTTTATCAATGGTATTTGCATAGACAAAATGGAATCAAACTATTGACATGTACTTTTTTTTAAAAAAAGCAAATTTATGTGAATGGTTTGTGAGTAGAGATAATTTAGCCAAAGGCACCTGTCTTCTCTAAGGACTCTGCCTGAAAAGACTTTTAGGGGGAGCTCGGTGAATTTTTTGTCTTTAAAATAAAGCTGTTTTTGAGGTATGAGAGAAGCTTAGTTTTTGAAATGGCACAATGAATAACAAAGGCTCCTTTTCACCCCCCAAAAAAAGGACTAAAAAGGACATTTGTTAGACTCTTGAGGAAGAATTGTGCTGTTAACATAAAAGTCTGGGTACAAGAAAAGGGAAAATTGGAGGAAGAGGAGGAGCAGGTAATACTGGGGGAATGCTGAACCCTGAAAGCAACTTGTTTTACAGAGATGATTGCATTCAAGCTTGGCTTCAAAACTCAAGAAAGTATGTTTATAGTGAATAAAACAGCTGGAAGATAAAACTTCACAGAACATCCTGTCGTTGAGCAGACTTATGCATGGGTACGCGTGTTTCTGTTCCCATTCCCTCCTCTTCTCCCCCAGTGGCCCCATAAGTATATTCTGGCACACAAGTGGCCAATAACCAGTCTTCGTAATGGAGGTCAGGTGATTTGTATTTCTGGATTTTTAGAATAGACAGGGTTTATCATTGATTTGAAGATGGAAAGTACACTATTTCACTTCCCCCGTCATTTAGTGGATGTGGTTCTTGAGTATAGCCAGAATTATACGTGTGTTAATGTGTCTTGAGCCCTGACCTAAACTGTAGATGAGAATGCTCTTTAAATATTAAAATGCAGAACAAACAGAATTGCTTATGCAGTAGGAAAGTGTATGGTATTCTAAAGTCAGGCCTACTCTTTTCATGGGGACAGTTATTGTGAATGCTACATCTTTGTCCAAAATGTAACTCTTTTTGAAAACTCCCTCTTTAACAAAAACATTAAATGGCTGGTCTCTCTTTTATTAAAAAAAAATTCAAGTTACAGAGTATGTTAACTTCAGAGTTATCATGTCTGTTTATTCATCTTACATGTCAAAATTTAAGTGTTGTGTTTTGTATATAGTCATCACGATATTTGAAAAGGCCATAAAGAAGAGCAATTATATAATTGTTTTTAAAAAACCTGGAAGGAAGGATAAAGGATTTTAGAAACTAGATAGCACTATTAACAATTATAGCACCTGAAGTCAAGCTGAAAAATTCTATCCTAATTTTGGTGATGACTAATTAAGCATAAAGTTATAAGCCTTGAAAGAATTTCATAATTATTTTTCTACCAAAAAAAAAAAAAGCCCACCCCATCATTTTCTATTTTAGCAGTTTCCACAACTTAAACATTAAATTCTTATTGTTTGATTTCTGTTATATTAGTAGTGTGTATTTTGCAATTCTAATCTTCCCGTTTTTCTTTCTTTATCACTGAAGTAGGCCTTTTGAAGCTGGGAAATTTTTCATAGCAATATTGACAGTGTTCACATTTGCATGATGACAGCCAAGGAATGGAGCAGTAATTTTTGAAATTGCAGAAGTATTTAGAACACTGATAAAAGCTGAAATATATTTTTGATGGATTGAAGTTAAGCATACATGATTTTTCCTGCTGTCAAAAGGCTCTGAATTTAGTGAATATTTGCCTGCTGTGAGAATGCAAGATTAACATCACAACCATCACCCGGGCACCCAAACCCTGCAATTTAATAGCTTTTTAGGTTCTTTCCTTTTTCTAAACAGCAATTAATCTCATTTTAGTACAATTTTCTCGTTTCTGAAGTCGCTCATTGAATCGCTGTTTTGTTCATATTTGGCTTCAGCTCCTCTGCATAGTCATTAAAGTCCCAATTAATGTCACCTTTAGCTGAAGAGTACTCATTTTTATTGAGAAAATGACAGTTGCTGCCATGAGTAGTGCAGTGTAATATACATTAATTGCCCTGTAACACTGGTAATTACGAGTTTTTCAAGCCTCTCAGTAAACTGTCATGCCTAGACAAGACTGTGCTAAAATAGATTACTCATTAGGGAGACCTGTCCTATTTTCTGGTGGGTTCTTAGTGTTGGTTTAAAAAAAAAAAAATCTTGAGCTTGAACAAATAGTTGCCAAGAGCAATTTCCTACAACAATATCCTTGTGTTGGGTTTTTCAGCCATCACTTAAGATTGTGGTCGGCAAACAGACAGGGGGCAGTGGACGTTACAGATGTTGAGTCTTGAGCATTTATTTATGTGGCTCACAAGAGCAAACTTAACAGCGCTTCATTCCGGGCTGAATACAGTGTGTCACTGAAGAGTGCTCCTGGAGAGTGTCGTGTTAAAACAGGTTCATTTCTTGGTACTTTGAGAATATAGGAGAGAACCAGTGTGCCACACTTACCAGGTCATAATCACCTCCGTACTGAGTCCAGCAAGGAGAAACGTGATGCCTTTATTGAACAAATCCATATGAATAGTGGATTAGATAAATATCTTTGATACTGAACATGGCAAGCTTTATATATATGGTTTTAAGGTGCAGTTAAAAATATATATATATATATATATATTTAGAGAGAGAGAGAGATCCTTAGTTGAAGATAACTGTAATAATTTTACATGTAAAACTACCAACCCACAGTCTTTTTAAATATGTGGTGCTGACTGGTGCATTTGGTAGCAGGCTTTCTTCCCCCCCAAATCATGTTTCTAATTTCAGTGTAGATATAATTTTCCTACTTTCCATTTCTATCATATTTCACATGTTGGTGTTTTAACACAAAATAGTCAACTTTAAAGCCCATAGTTTCTCAGACCTGACAAAAAGAAAACCTTTGTTGTATCCTTGCCTAAAGCAGGTGTTATAACAATCTGCTCTTTCCCTCTCTCTCTAAATGAATTTTGTCACAGCCTTTCAAATTTCCTTGTGGTGATGAGCTAATGAAAGTAGATAGTACAATTTGTGCTGACCAGGTAGCAAGTGCCAGCTCACAGCTGAGGATAGTTTAAAAATAAATAAATAAAATATAGCATCATATCACTGATTTACCCATTACACAGCATTAATAGTGAGAGACCTTGGTGTGTTTATCTGTTTGTATTGCTGTGCATTTATCGAATTGTTTATGACAAGACTAATTGGGGTAATTGTAGACACTGAAATTACCTGTCAACTATATGTAACCACACTCCCTTTCTTTCTGACAAATGATGACAACTGAGGGACCCCGTAGCATTACTCATGATGGCTTTTCGAGTGGTAATAAGGACAATAGGGGCCCTGGCTAATTTGACATGGACAGCCTTCACAACAAGAAGCCAGCTAAATGACTTGTCAGGAGGGGAGAGAAGTCAGAAAAGTAATGGAGTCCCCCATGGCGCTCTGACAGGGAGATGAGGCAATTTCAACGGAAAGTGAAAAGGCTTCAGTTTGTCAAGTATTTAGAACAATCAGAGAACAGCTAGAGGCTGGAACCTGACAATAAATTTGTGAACCATGGTAGCAGTTTCATATAGGTCAGTTACTTCATAATGGCTGCATGGTACTCAGAGGGTTCTGCTCCTGTCGTGTGCTTCACTTCCACCAGCCACCGCTTTGTCACCGTAAATCTGTGCTCTGTTTTACATGGTGGGAATAATGGTTAAGGTTATGGAGGCCCAGCAATGGAAAGATGGTGTGAGTTGCAGTCGCTAGCATGTTGAAGAATAAACAAAAATCTAGACATATAATATGATGATGACGGTCCTTACACACAGATGGTGTTAACTCCTGAGGGGTGAGCTGTAGCCGCTTGAATGGAGCAAACTCCTTTCTCACTTGCTATTGGTCAGTTACAAAATGCAATAGTACTGTTCATAGGCTAACGCTTCTAACCTCACTTTTCCTCTTGTTATACCAAACTATATAATATTTATCTCATAACAAGCTAGAAAACTGGTGCACAAGAGTTAAAACTGCCCCCCTACCTGAACCCTACAACTCCAGAACTGTAAGTAGCTTCTGACTCTGGTGTGTGGTTTGTGACTGAAATGTTAAACAGTGCAGTGATGTTTCAACAGTTATTGTTTTGGGTTTCTGGTTTTGTTTTATCAGGGACAGTCTCTTCCTTGTGGAAAAGCAAGTTTCTAAACTGGGTAAGGCAGTTTGCCTCTCTGTGCCTCAGTTTCCTCATCCATAAGATGAGGAAAGACAAGTTGATCAAGTTTATGCAAAGATTCATTGCATGATCTGGATGTACATACAGGTTAGGATTTTTTATACAATTCACTGTATATTATACACTTGCAACAGTTTTTCCCCCCTCACTCCAAGTCCTTGTCAAGGCAACAATAACCTTTACAAAGAAATATATCATCTTTGTGTTCAGTAGGATTTTTCTTGTGAAGATTTCAGAACATTTAAGCTATGGAATCTTTTTAATGTCATCTGAAGAAGAAGGTGTGTGTTCAGTACACTTATCTGTACTATGTTATTTGTAAGTTTTTACCTTCATGTGGGAAAAGGTTTCTCTCTAAATATTATGTAGTATAACATATTAATATATCTGTTAAATTTCTCAGTATATCTTGAAACTTATGGTTTCACGAATATTGTTAAACCTAACTAAATAGGTTGCCTAATGCCCTAACCAACAGTTTAGAAGGGTTAGAATCCCATCCAGAGAAAATATTTATGAAGTGTGGGGTTTTTTTGGTGCTTTTTTGTTTTGTTTTGTTTTGTTTGCATTTATCTGGGGGCAAGAACGTGTGCGGTGGGGAGTTGCCCTTATGCCCTGTAAAAGCAACTGCCCTCATGCCCCCTTCATTGTAGGAGGTTTTTTGCTTTGTTTTTTGGTGGCTGGCTGGTATAGTGATCCAAACCCTTGACCTTGGTGTTGTAAAACCATACTGAACTAACCAGCCAGCCCCAGAGTGGTTTTTGAGTTGCCTGGGTGTTCTCAGTATTTGTTCAGGGCTTATTTTCTCAAAACAAAATAAACATTCCACCACACGAAGACCTAACAAGGAGTGCAGGACCCTGACAATGGGCTTGGGGACATCAGGAACCAAGAGTGGCCACAGGAGCAGGGGGAAGAGAGTTGCCTTTTACCCTCCATGTCTGTGCTCCCCAGTGCACAAAGGACAATTTGGCTTAAAACACCCCTGGCTGTGGGTGGCCGATATGTCCTTTTCTTCTGAAAATGCAGTCTGCTGATAGGAATTCTCCTTTTTGATTAACTACGTCTTTCAGGTCTATATCTTAGGTGACTCTTTCCCACATTAGCCCCACAGAGATATTCTTCATGTTCTCCACAAAGACTTGCTCAGCTAAATATGGGGTTTTTTTTTCCCCCTATGGAAGTTTTTTATTTTAAAAAAAAAATACCCATTATTTAAAATAAATTGTGCTTCTCTTTTTGTAATAATGCATATTTAATTCTAGAAGTCTAAAAGCTCCAGATGAGCCAAAAGAACATAAAAATCATCATAATCCCAATTCATATACCTTATTGCTATTAGCATTTTTAACAAAGTTAAAATGGGATTATACTGTATATACTACTGTTTACTTGTATGTTCTTCACCTCAGAGGATATTGAGATCATTTTTCATGTCCGTAAATATAGCTCTCTGCTGCCCTTTGTGGTAAATTTCTGATGCTTGCATTATATGGAAATATAATTTACTTAACCAATAACCTGTCATGGGTATTTAGGATGTCAGCATAAACAACACTGTGGTGAACATCCTCATGATGAAACGAGTTAAGATATAAAAAGCACAATCGCCTCAGTCAACATTTTTATTTTCTTCTGTCTTGTGAAATCTGCTCAGTTATAAATGGACAAAGCTGCAGCACCTGTATTTTCTGTACCATGATGTGACTTTTAGTGATAATTCACTAATTTAGTTTTTTCCTTTTAATTAAAGGAACTGTTTTCATGGTGCCAAAAACTCATTTAACCAGTTGTCTAGGAACTCATAAACAAACATAAGCAAAGGTAGCTTGTACATATGCACATGTTTTCTACCATCTAGTCTTTTGATTCATCTCTAAAGTTATTTTACAGGCAAAGAAAGGTAATGTGTTATGCTGTAAAAATTATGCATTTTTTTGTCTGTTACATGGAATTTTTAGGTGTTCATTTGTTTTCCACGACCATATCTGCCTGAGGCCTCTATCAGCATCCAGAACAAACTTTTTCTTTGGCGAAGGAAAGAATGAGCACCCAATTAATGTTGGTTATTGTTGTTATTATTTATTATAACTTCATTAAATCACTTTTCACATCCATAAGTATTTCTTTAGGATAATATCCAAATAATAGCCTTCCCAAGACAAAGGGTCCAGTCTCAAGCCTGTTGACACATATCACTAAACTGCCTCTCACAGAAAGATTGTAGCAACTCCGTCTTCTACAAGCAGCGTATACATGTGCCCATGTCTGTGCACCCAGGCCCAGGGTCAGTATCATCACTTTATAGGTAGGTTTTGTGCTCTCATTTTTAGTGACTTTTCTTCCCCTGTTTCTATTCAGTGTGCTTGCATTTTGCTTTGTGACTTCTTGCTATTAGTCATTTTACAAGCTGTGCCTTCCCCACACATATCTAAGAGCTAAGGCACTTATAATTAGTAAGTTGTGTGATATAGTACCTTCAGTCTCCATTTATAATTCCAGATCTTTCTGACCCTCGAGCTCTGGAATAGGTCACACTTCTCTCCTCTCAGGACACTAGATGTTTCAGATTATTCCGAGCGGTCTCCTGCCCTCTTTCCTGTGCCTTTGTTATAGCTGTCATTATAGATTGTTTCAATCACGCATATAATTGCTTCATTGCTGGTAACTGGCTTAATGTTGTCACAGACCTTATTGGCTCTTCTTACTTCAGGTTTACATATAGCATCCCAGGGCTTTCTTTAGGGCGTTTATCATTTTTCCTCCGAATGATCTGGTGACAATGTACAGCTATTCAAGTTTTCATCAGCCAGCAGATGATATGGTCTTTCTTCTTTGCTGCCACAAGCCAGAAAAGAGAAGGAATCAGGGGAAATGCTTTCATTATTGCACTTCAAGGAGGCTGTATCATGGGGCCAGGGAGGGAAGTTTCCCAAAGTTGTGCTGCACTGACACTGGAAGATGCTCTTGTGGGCAGCCCTATCCCTTCATGACACTTGGAACAAAAGCACTTCATCATCTTTCTTGCCAGTCTGCTTTCACTGCAGCAAGCCGGGCATCTTCGGAGCCAGTTGCCTTTCCTGTTTACTTCTTACTATAGAAACTGAGCAATTTTATAGGACGTTAACTGATACCGTTGCATACTGATATGTAAGACCTTGTTATAGTTTTTTGAAGAGGTCCATTATTTTCATTTGAAAAGGTAAAAATAAAATAGGGATTGTCACCAATTGCAAATGAATGACACTAAAATTTTATCGATTTGAAAGCAGTTGTGAGTGTGGAGCTTCTTGTGCAAGGAAATGGTGTTATAAACCACATTAAGCTCACAGTCTGGCCCCAGAAATCTGTCGCATCCAAAATGTGGCAATCCTCGAATACCACAGGACCAACCTGAGTTTCCTATCTCCTACCTAGAGAGTAAATAGAAAATGTTCAGCCCCTTTCAGTGAAAGGATTTGAAAGTTTAGGATTCACTGGGCAAGGTACACTTGGCAAGAAGGCTGCCCTCATGGCAAGTGCTCCTAAACTATTAATGCCTTCTCTCTCCTTTTTTCCCTCCATTTCTAAACTCTTTTGTGATTTAAACTTGCAAGTTTAGGATTCACTGGGCAAGGTACACTTGGCAAGAAGGCTGCCCTCATGGCAAGTGCTCCTGAACTATTAATGCCTTCTCTCTCCTTTTTTCCCTCCATTTCTAAACTCTTTTGTGATTTAAACTTGCAGTTTTTTCTTTTGTTACCAGCAGGCACTTTCTTGGTAAGGAATTCCTGAGAAAAGCTTCTTCCTGAGGCAGTGAGCTTCTTTGGTCACCAGAGCATCCTAAAGTAGTTAAGGCCTAAAAGATCTATGTATAAAGCAGGCTGGTATTCTTGATTTAACCCCGAAGCTTCCGCATATGTGATTTGTAGATGAGTTTTTCTTAGGCAGCCACACCTCATAATTGCTGGCACACTTGGTAAGAGTCAAGATTAAACCCAGTTGGTTCCATAAAAAAAAGAGGACTTCCCAGAACAGCTGTACTGTTCTTCCTACACCCCATGGGAGTGTACGGCCTCCCCTGACCAGACATCATAGGATCCGGTTTCTCAAGGGACCCTCAGTATGTCAGGTCACTACATCCGCACTTCTCTGCCGTCAGCTTGTACTTTACTCTCCATGTAGTGGTGAAAAACCATACCCTTAACATTCCTTTTGGCCAGGAAGCCTGCCTTTCTCTCCACATTGGGCTCAGGGACCTTGGAAGGTAGCACCCAGGCATGCTGGAGTTCCCCCCTATCTTGTAAGTCTGTGTTCTCTGTGTAAAGTTGAAGTCAACTTTAGGCAAAGAATGAGCTTCTGGCTTCACCCCAAATCAGCCTATCTCTTAATTAAATATTCTTATAGCAGTTGTGGCTTTTAGCTGGCAACCTATAGGAGGGTGGCAGCAAAGGCCAGATATACATATGGAGTTTGTAAAACCAGGGACAGCCTGTATTGGTCTGGTAACCTTCAGTGTCAATTCTCTGTATGTGCATCAAAACAACCCACAAGTTCATGAAATCATTTCAATGAATCAACCCGTCTACTCAGACATCAAACAAAAAAAGCTTGGGAGAATAAGTTGGACTGAACACTCATAGTGAAGTGTCTATTCTGTAAGTTAGTCTACTTGACATTGTTAGTTAGCAAAGCCAACAAGCCCATCCACAAGAACACCGTGGACTAAGCCCCAGTCAGTATTTTTATTTTCTTCCTAAGCTATGCACCTGTATTTTCTGCACCATAATGTGACTTTTAGCGATAATTCTGGTTTTTTCCTTTTAGTGTTTATTTAAGAGAACCGTTTTTATGATGCCAGAAGACTTATTTATCCAGTTGTCTAGTGACGTATAAACAAACATAAACAAAGGTAGCTCGTACATATGCACATATTTTCTACCGTCTAGTCTTCAGAGTTTTTGATTCAGTTCTTAAAGATTTTTAATAGGCATGAAAAAGTCATGGGTTATGCTGTAAGAATTATGCATGTATCTGCCACATAGAATCCTTTTATTTATTTATTCCACATCCCCATTCCCATCTGATGGAGTTTGGATGTGTTGTCCCCTCCAAAACTCATATGGAAATTTGATTCCCAATGTGGCAGTGTTGGAAACTGATTGAGTCAGGGGGCGGATCCCTCATGAATGGATTAATGCTGTCCCTGGGGGAGGGGGAGTAATGAGTGAGTTCTCACTCTGTTAGTTCCCGCGAGAGCTTGTCGTTTAAAAAGACCCTGGCACTTCCTCTCTCTCTCTCGCTTCCTCTCGCCATGTCATCTGCTTGTACCCTCCAGCTGCCTGCCACTTTCCACCATGAGTAGAAGCAGCCTGAGGCCTGTGCCAGATGTAGCTGTCCCAGAATCGTAAGCCAAATAAACCTCTGTTCCTTATAAATTACCCAGTCTCTGGTGTTTCTGTTATAGCAACACAAAACAGACTAAAACACCATCTGAAGCTTCCACCAGCATCCAGAACAAGCTTTTCCTCATCCTCGTTAAATCTAGCCCAACACCTTAGATATCTGTAACTGAAACCAGCCATCCCCTCAGACTTATTCTCCTCTTCTTACTTTAATAAATCAGTCCTGGTTTTGGCTGGGTATATAGTCACCCAAAATAAAAACTCCGGCTCCCCTTGCAGCAACGTGTATCCGTGTGGCTGATTTCTGGCCAGTGGAACATACATATGCAGGAGTGTCTCACACAACTTGTGAGAAATGCCCTGAAGGAAGGGAGGCATGCCATTCTTTGCCCCTTCCAGCTAACAGGACTGTGGGCTTGATAGTCGGTGCCCTTGTAGCCATCCTGGGCCATGGGAGAAAACTGTATGCTGGAGATGGCAAAGCAAAAAGGTAGTAGGAGGCTGGGTCCTTGCTGACTGTGCAGTCACCACGCCAACCTAGGACAACCTCCCTTTGAGCTTAACTTACATAAGAGAGAAATGTACTTCTATCTTGTTTAAGCTACCACTATCGTGATCTTTCTTTCACTTGCAGGAGAACTTAATTCTAACCAATACAGTAGGTGAGATGTGGGGGGAAAAAATTAGACCTATACTGAGAAAGTTCATGTCAAAAAATAGCATCCAAGTCAAAGCTTGAACTCAGGACTTCTAACTCTGCAACCAGTATTTTTTTCATCTCTTCAGAGGCTATATAAGATTAAACGTAATTATGGTTGAATTCGTCTAACTTTGTTTATTTGATTATTTATGGGGAATCTAAAATTCTTTAATTTTTCTTTTTCTAGATTATGGCATTTGAAAATGGATCTATATTTTTAATGGTTTTATTAAGGTATAATTGATGCACAAAAAACTGCACATATTTAATGTATATGATATGATGAATTTGGACATAAGCATACACCCATGAAACCATCACTACAATCAAGGTAGTAGACATACACATCCCTCCAAAAGTTTCCTTGCGTCCCTTTGTTTTCGTGAGGTTTTGTTTTGTTTGTTGTAATAAGACCACTTAACATAAGATCTGTCCTCTTAATTTTTTTTTTTTTTTGTCTTTTGTCTTTTTCCGTGTCCGGCAACGGATCGCAA
>NW_007726343.1:716823-808258 GCF_000696425.1 Galeopterus variegatus | reverse complement strand
CCACTTAACATAAGATCTGTCCTCTTAATTTTTTTTTTTTTTTGTCTTTTGTCTTTTTCCGTGTCCGGCAACGGATCGCAACCCTCAGTGTCGCCCCCGTACCGGACCGGGACCGGCAACGGGATCGCAAGCCTCGGTGTTGCTCCCGCGCCTCGCTCAGCCAGTGAGCGGGAACCGGTCTGTATGTGGGATCCGAACCCTCGGGCGGGAGTGTCGCCGCACTTCCCAAGCGGCGCACTATCCAGTGCGCCACCGGGCCGGCCCGTGTCCTCTTAAATTTTAAGTGCACAATACTGTATTGTTAGCTTTAGACACTATGTTGTACAACCGATCTCCAGAATTTATTGATCTTGCATAATGGAAATTTTAAACCCATTGAACAAAAACTCTCCCTTTCTTCTTTCTCCCAGCTCCTGGTGACCACCATTCAGCTCTCTGCTTCTGTGAGTTTGACTATTTCAGATTCCTCATAAACATGTAATCATACAGTATTTGTCCTTCTGTGACTGGCTTATTTTACTTAGCATAATGTCCTACCTGTTCGTTCATATTGTTCCACATGGCAGGACTTCCTTTTTTAAGGCTGAATAATATTCCCTTGTGTGCATGTACTACATTTTCTTTATTCATTCATCCATTGATGGATATTTAGATTGTTTCAATATCTTGACTATTGTGAATAATGCTGCAGTGAACATGGAAGTGCGGATATCTCTTCAAGATCCTGTTTTCCATTCTTTTGGATAAGTACCAAGAAGTGGAATTGTTAGATCATATGACACTTCTATTTTTAATTTTTAAGGATCCTCCATACTGTTTCCGTAGTGGCAACACTATTTTACGTTCCCACCAACAGTGTATAAGCGTTCCCATTTCTCCACATCCTTCCCAACACTTGTTATTTTTGGTTTGTTCATTTGTTTTTGACAGTAGCCATTCTAACAGGTGTGTGGAGGTATCTCATTTTGCTTTTGATTTGCATTTCCCTGATAATTAATGATGCTGAGCACCTTTTTGTATACCAATTGGCCATTCGTATGTCATCTTTGGAGAAACATCTATTCAAATCCTTTGGCCATTTTTTAATTGGATTATTTGCTTTTTTTGTTATTCAGTTATAGAAGTTCCTAATGTATTTTGCATATTAACTCCTTATCAGATATATAGTTTGCAAATTTTTTTTCTTGTTCTGAAGATTGCCATTTTATTCTGTTGATTGTTTCCTTTGCTGTGCAGAAGACTTTTGTTTTGATGTGGTCCTACTTGTCTATTTTTGCTTTTGTTGCCTGTTCTTTTGGTGTCATATCCCGAAGATCATTGAAAGACTAATGTCAAGAAGCTTTTTCCCTATGCTTTCTTCTAAAGGTCTTACATTTCGGTCTTTAATCCATTCTGAGTTCATTTTTGTGTATGGCATAAGGAAAAGGTTCAATTCCATTCTTTTGCATGTAGATATCAAATTTTCCCAGCACCAGAAAATGGTTCTATATTTTTAATACTCAGAGCCCCCTCTGAATCTTGGAAAGGGTTCCCTCCAAATGTGTTACAATTCAGCAACTTTTTTGGAATAAACTTGTCAAAGCCTGCTCTGTGTTCTCTGTGTAATGTAGATGTAGGGGCTTCGTGAGTCAGCCCTGAGGATCAGCAATTGTGGCCTGTTGGTGAGGATTGGATTCTGGCATCACTAGAATTTGCAGCCCCATCCCCTTTTATGGAAGTGCCCTTCCAAAGTCACACAGTAATTTCAAATCTGTTGAATTCTAGCTGTGAAAGAACTATTTTAAGAGAGTTGACACAGTTAAATGTTTATTAAGTGTTTATAAATGTATTAGTCACTGTGCAAACAGAGAAGCAGGTGGGCTTCATATTCCCACCTGTTCAGGTCACCGAAGCAAGGCCACCTGGAAAGTTTCACACAAGTAATTGGACTTTAGAACTTCTCTTTCATTAAATTCAGCAAGGAGAACTTTGACATCTCTGAAATATCTTCTCTGTGTACCCTCTGTTATTAGGAATTAGCCTTTTGTGAGCTGTGTGGGGTGAACCTGGATTTCACATGTGTTGCTGCAGAGGTGGTACAGACAGCAGCAAAGGCATTGTGGGGCGACTTGTAAGAGGAGGCTCATCATATACGTGTTTCTCATTTGCCTTGCACCAGGGAGCAGCTTCCTTGTTTTAAATGGTTGTTATTTGCCTCCCATCCCCATGAGCCCTGCATCCAGGCGCTCATGGATTTCATGGGCAGCCAGAGGAAGTTAGAGGGTGTTGGCCTGCAGGATTGTTATTAGTTTCACAATAAAGGAGGCGTAATCTTTAAATCCTGTTACTCCACCTAAACTGTTAAGGCTATGGGGCCTTTAAGAAGCACTGGACTCTATGTTGAAAGGCCTGGCCTTTGGTCTAAGTCCTAGCATCAATTTAGTTGCTACCTTAACCAGACCTCTTCTCTGGGCTACATGGTTTAATCTAGTGAGTAAGGGAATTGGGCTGAATAAGCCAGTACCAACATTTGATACAAAGACAGATCCTTCCACCCAGCAGGACTGCTTTACAAATTATTTGTGGAAAAATGTGAACTAGACTCTAGCTGCTAGAGTGTCCTTCCTATTCCCAAATGGACCTTTCCCCCTCCAACGTCTTGCCTCTGGCCACCCTCTCTGTAGACTAACAAAGGAGAAGTTTCATTTGGGAAGCCACATCTATATCAAGCTGCTTTGTCCCTGGTTCTCCATGCTTGCATGGCAAATGAGTTTGCTGGAAACCACTACAAGAACATTGGTCAGTGACCGCAGCTAGTGGTCACAGTGATGGGTGAACTGGAGCCACCATCCTGCTGACTCCATGGAGGAGATGGCTGGATTCTGGGGAAAACAGAAGAAGCAGAACCCAGGCTTTGGCTGGGGGGCAGGAAAAAGCAAAGAGGAAAGAGAAAAAGAATAAAGGTATCTGAGGGAGCCAAGGAGAAAGGACCCAGAGTCTGGAATAAAGGAATTTCCTAGGAAGACCTTTAAATGCAGCTGTGCACCTCTAAGTGTCCAGGTCATCATTTTTGCTCTAATTATGTTCTGGGTCTGTCCTAAAGTGGATTAGAGAAAGCTGGCCTGAAACCTGTTTTGAAAAAGTTTACAGATGGAGGAGGAAAGATAGGAGGTTATATACAAATGCATAATTAAGGATCGTCCCTGAACCTTCTGGTGATGGCAGAAGAGATAGCCACAATACACCCCACAGTGCCTAAAATCATACCTAACACTGAGTATACATTTGGTTAGCACATTATGTTTATTACCTCACGAAGCAGTGTATCAGCCAGGGTTCTCCAGAGAAGCAAAACCAATGGGATATACATGTACGTATATTAAGAGATTTATTTTAAGGAACTGACTCATGAGATCATGGGGGCTGGCTGGAAACTCAGGCAAGAATTGATAGTGCAATTTTAAGTCTGAATTCCACAGGACAAGCCAGCTGCCTGAAAACACAGGCAGGATTCCTGAGACAGAATCCTTTCTCTTCTGGGAAACCTCAGTTTTTGCTCTTAAGGCCTTCAACTTATTGGATGAACCCCACCCACATTATAGAGGGTAATATGCTCTACTTAAACTGATGGTAGATGTTAATAACATCTCCAGAATACATTCACAGCAACATCTGGATCAGCGTTTGATTAAGTCATGGGACACCATAGCCTAGCCCAAGTTTACATGTAAAATTTAACCATTAATAACATCTCCAGAATACATTCACAGCAACATCTGGATCAGCGTTTGATTAAGTCATGGAACACCATAGCCTAGCCCAAGTTTACATGTAAAATTTAACCATCACAGTTAAATACTGTTATCTTCATTTTGCTAATAATGAAACGTGAGTCTAAAAAATGTTAATCATGTACCTTCCTCAAGGTGACATTTATTGCATGGATGGGCTGAGGAGTCTGACTCAGGAACCCAGCTGTCACCCAGGCTGTGCTGCCTGCCAAGAACCCAAGAGCCCTGGGAAGGTGTTCTTTGCTATGAAGTCTCAGAAACTATGGGATAAATAATGTTACAGTCAGCCAATACACCAGGATGCCCACCAGAAATTTTTAAAAGCTCTTTTTTCCCTATTGTGTTCTTTTAAAGTGAATATACAGGGTCAAACTATGTCAGAAGAGAACCCATCTTTTCTTTCGCCCATCTCTTTTCCCTTGATCTTTTCTCTCCTTCAGGCCTTGTATTTCTTCCCCACTGAGCTTACTTTATTTTCTTTTTCTATTTCTCTCTCTCCCATTTTTCCCTCTGTATCCTTTTTCAAAAACATCATTTCTTCCTGAAATGGAGATGAAAAGGAAGGGAGAAAAATAGGAGACTTATCAGATGGAACTTTAGCTGCTTCTGATATCTGTAGTAGCAAATGATGCTTGATCAGAAAAAGAAGGAAGGAGACAAGGAGACAGAGCAAGAATTCAACCTTAACTTCCTGCAGAAGGTGATCTCTTTTTGATTGTATTTGATGGTTTTGTTTTTAATTATTTGGCCTGTGGGAGCTATATCTGTTTCAGTTAAGAATATTCTAGTGACTACAGCAGTGGTTCTCAAACTGCTGCACATTAGAATCACCCCATAGCTATAAAAATGCTGCTGGATCCAGACTATGTACATCAGCATCTCTGGGGTGGAAGCCCATGCCAGTGCTGGACAAAAGTCTCCAGGTGATGCCAAGGAGCAGCCCAGTTTGAGGACCGTATTACCACATACTGATGCTGACACTAATGGATAGTTATGAAAAGTCACAGTAGTACTTGCCTCAGGGAAGGTGGAGGGGTAAATGAGGACTAGGAAGGGACTTGAGGAAACCCGGGGCATTCTCTATCTCATTCTGAGTGGTGGTCACTTAATATTTTTGTATTTTATATTCCTTATTGTATATATTTTATACCCCAATTGAAAAAGTAAAATAATGATAGTTATAATACGTACCCACACAGGCACACTGATATCTGGTCCCATCCTCAGAGAATCTGATTTGTGTGGCATGGGCATCAATCTGTAAAGCTTCTCAGCTGATTCCAGTACACAGCAGGGCTGGGAACCATGGCCCAAGACGGGCTGACCAGCTGCTTTCAGCCAGGCTTCAAACTAGCAGTGCCTTAGCAAGGTCTCTGTGGACCAGCGTCTGGCCTCAGCCTTCCATATTTTATCTATTCACAAATTTGGGCAGGTTAAAGGAGACAGACTCATACAAAAGAAACTCACAACAACTGACTAAATTCAATAGTCCTGTGCATTAACAATTTTAAAAGAATTCTCTCAACAAACCAGAAGAACTTGTTTTCAGAACAAAATGGGAGACCCTGTTTGGCTCTTCTTTTCCTAGATTCTATATTAACAGTTATCCCGTTGCTAACACATATTTTCAAATAGAGTGCACAGCCCCTTATCTGTGATTCTAAAATCCCCAAAGCTCTGAAAACTGTAATTTTTTTAGTAATGTGGCACCAAAACATATTTGGCAATAAAACCTGACCAGAACTCATGTAAAGGTATTTAGAGACTTGACTTATTTCACTTGGTGCAAATAGTCATATGTTTTGCTTTGGAAATATGAGTATGTTTGATTACAGAGTGCTGCATTGTTCCCCACTTATGGGTATGACATAATATATAATATTTATAGATTTCTGAATATGGTAAATTTAATTCTCAAAGCCGTCTGGCCGAAGGGTTTCAGGTAAAGGAATGTGGACCTGTAGTTTCTTTATATTATTAAATTCCCTGAGGACCTATCCTGATCTAGAGCAACAGTCTAGCCAATGGGCAGTCCATTTTCCAACAGTCTCTTGGTTTAAATTATGCTGACAGGCAATGAATTATCTCAACAGGAAGCAGTTCAAGATAACCTTGTCCACCATTACATTTCTGTGCCTGGCACTGAGCCTGGCACAGTGAGAACCAGGTACATACGAGCATGTTGAAGGAATATAGGAATCTGTTGTATGTTGATTCTTCTAGTTTCACTCTCAGAGGGTGGCCTTTTTCCAGTCTTCTCCCTAAACCCTGGGAGCACCATGCTCTGATGACATCTGTTTATATCTCCAAATTCCAAAAGGGTTGTGTTACAAGAGGAAATGAGGTTTTAGAAGACACTGTTTTAAAGAGTGAGTTGATTCCTGAGGAAACTAGTGGTATTAGTACTATACTAACAATAGTAATGGTTTGTTCTCTCCTACCCTCTTCTGCTTTATAATTACGTGCATATTTCATCACTACTGTTCGGGTAGATGTTTAGAATCAAGAAGCCTCTCCCTCTTTATCCTGTTTTCAGGATTCAGACCAAAAAAAAAAAAAAATCCTAGGTGTTCTTTTGGTGTTCAGCTTCTCTGACCACAATAGGGGTCTAATAAGCTGTGCTTAGGCAAATAGTCATGCATCACTTAACTACAGGGATACATTTGAGAAATGGGTTGTTAGGCAGTTTTGTCGTTTTGCGAATGTCGTAGAATGTGCTTGCACAAACCTAGATCGCGTAGCCTACTACACACCTAGGCTAGGTGTAGCCCATTGCTCCTAGACAGCATCACCACAAACACGTGAGTAATGCATTGCACTGTGATGTTATGACAGGTAGGTTATGACGGCTATGATGTCACAGAGGACAGGAATTTTTCAGCTCCGTTATAATCTTATGGGACCACCATAAATTATGCATTCCGTCTTTGACCCAAATGTCATTATGCAGCACATGACTATACTGAGAACTGAGGTTTCTCTTCACCCTCACTAGTGACACTTGGCTCTGAGGGATCTTTGGGATCTAGGGCTATTGGTTCCAGGGTGGTTGGGGGCAGTTCATCAATTCCTCATTCTCTAGATCAGTGCTGTTCAACAGAACATTCTGTAGTATTGGAGATAGTTTATATCTGTGCTGTCTAATATAGTAATCATTGGCTACATGTTGCTATTGAATACTGGGAAAGTGGCTAGTGTAAGTAAGAAACTGAATATTTAACTGTATGAATTAATTTCTATTTTAGTAATACATGTGGCTAGTGGCTACTGCATTGCACGGAACAGCTCTAGATCTTGAGTACAGGCTCTTTTTATTCTGACATAAGTGGCTGGGGCATTCTAAGGCTACCTAGAGAACTAAACTCAACTTTAAAATATGGGGTGAAGTAAGTCCAGGCAGAAAAAGAACAAGTAAAGCAAAACAAAAACAAAAACCAAACCATAAAAGTGTTAAAGAAGCTGGCACATTCAGAGAACTGTCTGAGTAGAGAACTAAACTCAACTTTAAAATATGGGGTGAAGTAAGTCCAGGCAGAAAAAGAACAAGCAAAGCAAAACAAAAACAAAAACCAAACCATAAAAGTGTTAAAGAAGCTGGCACATTCAGAGAACTGTCTGATTCTGTATGGCTGAATATTAGTGTGTGGTCAGATGGGAAGTAATGGGAAAGTGGTAGGAAGTGAATTTTCTGAAAAGCAAGATTGTAAAGAATCTTGTAAGCCATGACAAGAGGCTTGGACTTTACCCACTAAAGATGTGTGTCAAAGGGTATGATAAATGGTCTGGTGTCAAAACCCACTCAACAATTAAGCCTTTCAGCCTGTCAGACAAGGGAAAAAACCCTTCAGGGTGTTTAAGGTGCTCCTGTAACATCAGCTGCTGTTCCAAGGTTGCTGAAGAACTCTGACAAGAGGTTATCTGTGCCATTTGGCACTGTCTTCAGTCCTTGGCACCTCCATGAACTGCTTTCTGCGCACCAGAAGCGGGTTGGCATGGAATGTCCTCCTGAAGTTGAAAGAGATTTCTTATTGTGGTTTCTGCAGATGGCCACTGTGCAGTAATGGGAGCCAGGGAAGAGTCTTCTCAGGGGCCTGGGTTCAGGGACACCTGTTCACGCTCCAGGCACCTGCCAGCAACTAACTGACAGGTGTGTATGTTGGAGGCAGGGAGAGTCACGATCACAATCCCTAAGAAAACTGGAGACACAGGATTTAAATTTAGGTGAAGGGTCACCAGTCTTCCAATATTTTCCAAGTTTTAACAAACTGGAAATTCATCTAAATAAAGTAAAACCTGAATGTTCACTATTTTCTTTTTCCAATTAATAACTAGAGCTATTTGAAGAGGAAGTATTTGTACCATAGGTTTTTCTTATACTAAAATTTTAAAAGTAACTCAAAACATTGATTTTCATGGACCTCAGACATGCAAAATAAATTGAACCAAGAATTTAACTTTTCACTTAGTAAAAAATCTTTTCCTTTGAAGAGTAGAAAGACTTTGCAAAGGTTGTCATAATTCGTATTTTTTTCCGTATTAAAAAAGAAAGTACTAATGTGCTTTTGGGAGTTTTTCTCTGTTTGATTTGAGTTTCTGATTCTGCTTGGGTTTGAGTTTTGTTGGTAAAATAGTTGTACATTCAACTCTTACAAGAATTGTGTGACTGGTAGACTTTTTCAGGTGCACAGTAATTCAGGACATCTTACACACCTAATACTGCTTTCCAGGAGAAACAAAGTGAGAACCAAAGAGAAAATAAATCTGTCGCATTATTAAATTTGTGCTCTTGACGCCTAGAGTTGTTACTACTGTAACAACTGGGGGTTAAACTGTCAGTTTGACAACTTGTAAAGCTCTTTATCATAGAAAGCAAGAAAAATCAATGCCAAATTACCTCAGGAATATTATTGATGACCTAAATGTCATTTTCTGTTTTTATTACTTTTCATTGTATTTAGCTTGTAATTCAAACCGCTTTCTAATTAATTTGGTTTGGCTCAGTTGGAAATAGAAAAACCTAACTATCTAATAGGTGACACATGTCACAGCGAAACCTTACAACATCCCCATTTCCCAAAGATCAGTCAACCATGAAATAACTTACCAAACTTTTGTTTTTCTTGCAAATTCTTAAGAAATACAATAAAATTAAATTTGTCTAGTCCAAAGAAACGGGAAGAAACATGAATGAGCAAAAGTGACCCAAAAGCCCAGTTTTATCGAGCTATAATCTCTCTCCTAGTTGTTAAAATATCCTGAAGCACTTGATCAGGTTGCATTTTAATTTCAAAGCCATGTGTTGTATTAGCAAAGTGCACATGTTCCTGATTTGAACTACGAGTTCCCGGCTGTTAACCAGAACCCTGGGCTGGCATGGACAAGGTCTGCAGGAGGTCAGAGGCCTAGAGCCTACATCTTGGTTAAATCTTACCCGTGTGGAAACCAGAAGCCTGGGTCAGGGCAGCAGTGCCTGTGACAGGCCCTGATTAGATTAGGCCTACATTTATCAACTACACAGAGAGTACACTTAACCTTTCAACTTGAGAGTTTTGATGTATCCTTATTTTAAAACAAAAAGGTGAATGTTATTCTGCCAAAGTCTTAGTCCAAAAGCAGTGAAATGTAACATGCACCTTTTTCTAATTTCATCTGTTAACCAGGTTTACACAAGGACAATGTATAAGATGTACCACGAGAAACATTTTTGTCTGTTTTCCAAATGTATAGGTATGATACATTGATATTTATAAAAAACTTCATAATTTTATGTCACATTCATTTTCTCATGAGCTTAATATTTTCCTTTGGTTTCTACATAGATTTACTTACTTTATGTATTCATTCATTCATTTAGATTTAGATTAGTGCTATTCTATCAATTGATTAATAGATGGATCCATATTGTAAAAATTCATATGTGGAAGGAGTAATAAACTGCTTTTAGAAATTTGATTTCTTTTTAGTTCTCCAAGTATTTGGCTTAAATATTACTTTGAAACATGATTTTATTTCTTCAAAATGCAAGTAATTTTCTAGGAAGTTACCATTAAACTTCTAAGAAGACATTGAATAATATAGTTTGAGAATAGGTTTTTCAAGGTCAGTAAATACACATTCTTTTGAGGAGCCTTTGATCAAGCCTTTAACTGCTGGGTAGTTTTACCTCATAGATTTAGGCCCTGCCAAGGACATCCATATCCCCCCTGATCTCTGTAGGATAGAATCTTGAGGCAACAGTGGTGGTGATGGAACTGGGAATGGGGAATGGTCTGGATCTACTGGAAGAGACTTGAACCTTCTTGTTTATTTTATTTTCTAGTTGCTCATTGAGCATCTACCTTATTGGGGACATGGGAGCGAAGCCAGCTCCTGCCCTCTTGGAACTTTCTGCTTTCTAAATTCTGTATCAGAGTTCTTGTGCTATGCTAGTACAAGTTCATATATAAGTAAAAATATTTTTCTTTTTAATCATGCACATGCTGTAGCCTTCAAGATAAAATTATTCTTCATGTTAAAAGGATTGCATTTTTTGTCATTACATGGTTTCTGCAGTATGCATGTTCAGTTAAGTAAAATCATTTCATGTGACATTTATACAATCCTGGCCTGGAATGCAGGTTAGAAGGAGGAAAAGGCAGCAAAGAGCCTTTGGGAGAAATCATTTTTTCCCTAAATAAAATAAATATAAAATGAGCTAATTTTAATTTTATTAAAAGTGGTTGCCAATCACCCCAACACCGTGATCTCTTTTTTTTCTTGCTTAAATGAAATCTAAATCTTAGAGCCATTTTAAATATTTTCTAAGACATGAGGTTGTTTTGCCAATTCAATACTATTTGTAAATAATTTTTAAATTTCCTATTTCTTTTCTAATCTTTGAATTTCAAAAAACTGCTCCATGAAGTGATATTTTTATTTTTCATTTCAATATTTTTGATGCAATACTTCTTATCTTGAGGTTATATCATTTTAAAGATTATTCTGAGTTAGGTATTTACCAGGAGAGAAAAAATACTTATCAGTAGAGATCATTCACTTATCTTGACTATTGATAGGCACATTTTTTTAGCACTTAATTTACTGAATATGAATTTGATAGGTCAATCAGGAACATTTACTGAGTCCTAAAGGTGAATAGAATAAAGATGTTTTTATAAATGTGGCCAAGATTAGTGACAGGGAAAAAAGAAATATATGTGTTAAAATTATTTTTATAATTTTCTCAGTTTCTAAATAAATCCCTTCAGCTTCACAGTCTACCAAACTCACTTCCTCATTTGAGGTCACATTGTATTGGACAAACCCTTTTGGAGATTTTTGGATCTGAAAACAGTGATCCACTCCCTGTTACCCCCCACCCGTTTTTCAAAACCTATCTTATATTTAAAGGTTGCCAGCTTTCTGGCTGTCCAGACCACATACAATCAACCATTCAGACATCTAATCAACATTCAGATAACATTTATTGAGCACCTGCTGTGCACCAGGCTCTTTTCTAGACATTGAGTTTATATCTCAATTTTTTTAATAAGGTAATAAGTTGGAAGTTATGGCTGATGACCCAGTTAATTGTACTGGGGAGTTAACATCGGAATTGGAAGCTTCTGAAATGCTTAGATGATCCCTTCTGGATCTTCACTTGCCTGATTTTAGAATGTTTAAGCCCCTTACGGAGAGAATGCAATGTTCAGCATGCTCAGAAATGTAAGCCTGAATACCAAATATCAAGTTTCCCAGGCCTGCCTTAAACTGATTATAAGACCTCTGCCACCCTTACATACAAATTTTCAGGATTGTTGGCTTCATCAGTCAACTTTCTCCTGCCTCTTGCCCCACTGCTGTTAGGAAGTCCTGAAGCTTCTGACCCCCATAGATGTCTTGAATTGGAGGGCATAGGAAGTCAGGAAAGGATGAGAGAGATATGGGGCCAGGCCGGGAGGTAGCACAAGTGGAGAGAAGGGTGGAGGTTCTGTGTTCCTAATGGTATTTCATTGAGTCTGAAACTCCTTTTTATGGTTGTGTTTTTACCCACTGCTACCAACTTTTCCTTCTGTTTTGCCTTTAACCTAAAATACTTTAATAAAGCTCCTCTCCACATTCATGTCCACTGCAATTGTTTTATTCCTTTCCCTGTACTAATCCCAGAGAAACAGTATCAATGAGACTTGATTGTGAAATATTTCTTAGAATTAATCGATAACACCTTGAGGTTTTCCAGCTTAATTTGTATATATTTTCTTGGAATATAGTACACATCTCTCTAGCATGCAATTTTGTAGTTGTTTGGATGTTGGCAGGTTTCACGGGTGGGAGGGGAGGAAGTTGTATTTTTAGCTATAGTGATTCACTTTGTGACTGGTGTACACTGTAGTCTGTCCTCCAGTTGATGTGCTGCATATGGAATCAACTCACTCTAAGTATACCCTACAATTTCAATGGTTTACAAAACCAATAAAAATATAAAATGCTGAAATAAATATTTAAGATTCCTTTTCTGCATTTCACTAAAGATATGATGAAAATAAATTTTAAAAGAAAGTATTTGCACTTGAGGAATTCAGGTAAAAGTCATGAAGCTATAATTAAAAACAGAGTTGTAGGGGCCAAGTAAAAGTAGGGGGGAGATAATTAAATTTTACTATTTGTTTTATTTTTATATTATATTCATTTATACAAAGCCAGTCATGATGGACTATAAAATACACCATATGTTGTCATTTTAAAATAAAGTCCTGTATTTAAATTTGGCATGTCTACTATGTGGCCGTATGCCACCATCCCCTGCATCAGAATCCTTCTCAACACAGGGCTTCGAGGAAACCACCACTCACTGATTAGAATTCTCCAGACAATGAAACTCTTTGCTAACTGATTTTTAGATGCATCTCTAGGGCTAAGAGAGATCTTAGAGATCATGTAAGAATCTTTTCATTTACAGATGAGGAAAAAGGGCCCAGAAAGTCTCTGCAACTTGCCCAAGGTCATCAAGGTCAGGCCTGCAGTCCAGGACTTCAGATTCTTATTCCAGAGCTTTTCTTGCTATACTGAACTCACCACTAGTTCATGACATACACATCTAAAGAAACAATAGGTACCTATTTTGTATCTTGAGTCCGTTCCTTTCCAGATGACTGAAACATGTTCTCTCTCCTTTGAAAATAGAACAGTAACAAGAGATTTAGCACAGACATTTATTTCAGCCCTATAAAGATTCATCTAAGCTGGAGTACACACACATTCAAGAATACAGCACAGTGGCCAGGAGCCACAATGCCACAATGAGACTGGAAATACTGACTTGTTGGACACAACTATAGTCTATATTATCATAAACTCAATGCCGTTACTCAGATCAGTTACTCCTTTCCCTCTTCATTCATCCACAAATATTTACTGAGCATCCATCCATGTGCCAGGCCCGCTGCTTGGCCCTAGGAACACAGAGACACATACAATCCAGTTCTTGTCCTCATGAAGATGTCAGCCACTGGAGGGATTGACAGACAAATTCAGGCGTTGTCCCCACAGCAGTCTTGAGGCTTCCTCCTTGGAAGAATGACTTCTTTTTTCCTCAAAAGGTTTTCTCCTTAAAGGAATGTATTTAAGTTTGCGTTAGCGAAGTATTGGCAAGCATATACAGTTTTCCCTTCAACAGTGATCCCTCTCCCAGGAGTAGTCATGGATCATAACGAAACTAATTAAAAAATAGAAGCCTGTTTTCTTTTGTAAGGCCAGTAATTACCAAACTTGGCTTTTCAAGGGCATCTTCAGTTACCTTAGGGGACATTGAAAATTTTCCAAAATGGAAGTAATTCTTATCTCCAATAATTTATAAACTAAATTATGATAAAATGGTAAACACCACTGTAAAAAGTCAGTGATGACCAAAAAAAAACAAAAGCTACAAAGAGGAGATGTGACTGCTCCCCAAAAGGGAGAGGTTATTCCATTAGATAAACAGAAATGTGATGATGCAGCAGCCATTTACATTTTACAAGAAAATAAGTGAAACCTACAATTTAATACGGTCCATTCACTCCTAGTAAATTATCACTCTCTAAATTAACTAATAATTTAGCATTTTTGTTCTTTATTTAAAATGATTCTATACTAAGCTGTGAAATGGTGACGGCATTGTCCGGTTTTGAGTTTTTATGATATTTTAAGTTGCAAACAACTCTCTTAAACCAGGAGAGAGAGAGAGAGCACTTGTGAACAAGTTCATTTGTGTGTGTGTTGATATGAACTAATACATACAGAAGGAGTTCTTCATCAAGGATTTCTGAATGCATTGTAATGCAAATTGTATTTTTAAACTGGCCGAACTATTAATGGCTTTATTGAATGAAATAATTTATTACAGAAGTATTTTAGTCAGATGACATTTTATCATCAAATAACAGTAAACATGATAACTATTTCCCATAAGACTGTTCTCTTGAGCCAGGGACTTTAAAAAGAGAATAAAACTTGCCTTGTTCCAAACATAACATTGTACTAAACATTTGTTTATTACACTAGAGAAAAAAAGAATTCTGCTAGCCAGACATTGTGGACCAGAAAAACATGCCATTGTGTCAGATCATCCCAAGGAATCTCCATTTTTCCCCCTTTCCTAATAATGTTTGACAAGTGAAGATGAATTTTTAAAATCCAAGTCTCTTTTATGCCATTCATTGGGATAATACTATAAAATCTCTCCTTGGGTACTCAGAGTATTACAACATCAATGACCTGTCAGCAGTTGCATACGTAAAAACATGCCATTGTGTCAGATCATCCCAAGGAATCTCCATTTTTCCCCCTTTCCTAATAAAGTTTGACAAGTGAAGATGAATTTTTAAAATCCAGGTCTCTTTTATGCCATTCATTGGGATAATACTATAAAATCTCTCCTCGGGTACTCAGAGTATTACAACATCAATGACCTGTCAGCAGTTGCATACGTTTTTTTTGTTTGTTTGTTTTAAGACTGTATAAAGCTATGGTTAAATTCTAATTTTCTAAAATAGGTTTAAGTATGGGGAGAGCCAAAATTAGGTGCCCTTTTCTTGCTAGAAATCAGACCACAAATTGTACATTGTGCTTACAAAGATGATTAAGGCAGTCCAGCCGCACACCAGCAGTTCGGCAGATTAATTGGAGCATGCAGATTTGTGTAAAAACACGTGTTGGAATTGGGGAAGCCTTTTTTTTTTTTTTTTTTTTTTTTTTTGTGATGCTGTTTAAAAGTTTTTTTGCAAGTTCCTATGCATAATTTTCACATTATCTAATTCTCTCCTAAAGTCTAAAATTAAACTCATGTATGCCAGGAGTCTGATATTTAAGCATTTTGTCAAAATGGGAACATCTTATTGGTACCTTTCTCCCAGTTACTTGATGGTAACCTTTTTCATTTAGTAAACCGTAATGTGTTCATTATTTTAAAATTGTTGCATGATGAAACCAGAGCCACTTGTTTAAACAAGATGTAGACTAGAAGCCAAACAGCTGGAGCCCTGATACGCGTGAACATATAGTGGATACTTGGGAAATATAAGTTGTAATTTGCTGAAAAAATGGATTAAAAATAACTTTCATGGAGTTAGAGGAGAGATTTGAGGTAGACTGTGCAAGGTACCTGGCACTTAGTGGGGGCCTCAGTGAAGTGTAGGGAGGTAGTGACAGGCAGTTTGTAGGAGGAATCAGTGGTGGTGTGGGTGGTGGTGAGTGTGGACAACTAGGCAGTTAAGTCAGTTATTTCTAGGAAAAAAAGAATCTAGCAAGTTAATACTTGCTTAAAGCAGTTGTAAAGGACTACATGCTTAAATTCCTTGCTACACACCTAGAATGCAATTTGGATAATACAAAACTGAAAAAGGTAAAACAATCACTGGTCTTGGTGCCCTTCTTTACCTAAGTATCTGTCTGCTGAGAATTTTCCTGTTGCCCTTATTATATTTGCTTTGCAGCAGTGAAGAATATTCTGTCTAGTTCTGTGGATAAGATTTCCACTCTTTCACAGAGGTTTTTTGTGGTTGGAATTTAGTTGGATCTTAGATTTTAAATAACCCATATACATTCAGTTATCCAATCTTACCTCTTTTTCTTTGGCTTTGCTTGCTGAGTAAATTCCCCCCTTCTTTCTGATTTCTTCATGTGCTTGATATGTCTCTGCTCCCCTTTGCTATTTTTTTCCTTCAGTACTATAAACATAATTGTTGCACCATGGGGACTCTTGCTAGAACTAGGCTGGAGTTCCTGTAGGCACCTCCTTTGAGACAACTCCCCTGCTGATTTCATGGAACTGCATGTGTGTGGCTTTTCTCTGCCCAAGTGAAACCATCAAGTACTGTTAACTTAAGTGGTACCTAATTTTTACTGTAAGGAGATGGGTTATCTTTCTGAATGAGCTATGAGGTTTATTAAAAGATGTCAGGATGCTGCTCCTGTAAAGTTTGTTTAGTTTGCTTGATAGATTCACCAACAAGGGCCTCTACAGTTCTTAGTTTTGTGTATGTCTGGTAATGGGATGAATGATTAACATTTACATGGAGGAAGTTCCAGGCTGTTAAGGCAACTAGGGAAAATATTCAAAAGCCAGTCCCAGAACAGCCAAGATGTTCTCATATACTTGGGTTCCCATCTTAATAAAATTACAAATTTAGTAATTTGCCGAAAGAGGCACTGAACAGTGATGACACAAATTTCAGTAATCTGTCTGATGCTCTTCTGGGCTCTGCTGTTAACCAAAGAGAAGAGTTGGGCATGCTACACGCTTTGACCCAGGGAGCCTCAGCTGTTCATCTGAGAAATAGTCGGGCAATCATTGACATTCTGGGATCGTATGACTTACTAAGCCAGGGAGTTGGGTAGCCATGTATTGAAGCCTAGAACATTTGTGAGGCAGGTGCAAAAGCCTCTACAAATACAGGTTACACTGATGCACACATTCACATATACATCTTAGTTCAAAGAAGAACCACTGATCATGGCCTGAGCTGGTGATTGGACTTGGGACTTTTCTACACATTGCAGTTTGAAAACTAGCTCTCTGGTGACCCATAGAAAAACTATTCCTGTTACCTTGTGCAGATAACTAATTGGAAGCTGAGCACCTCTCAGGAATTCAAATACTTTTTACAGAAAGAATTGGTCGGTAAGCCGTAATTCTCGAACCCAAGATTTATTATAACTGAGAAACTACTTGCCCAAAGTTTAATTTACCCCTCCATTTATTATGACTTGTTAGTTTGACACACTATACCATAAAAACAGCTAAACCCACACTGTTCATAATGGTGGCATAGACAACTGTAAAAGACCTTTCAGACTATTGGCCAATATTTTAATAATTCTGCCTAAAACCTCATTAAATTGAGATCACCAGGCAGCACTGAATGTGAAGTCGTATAACCCATTTTGATATAATACAAAGCTTATTTATCCCGACTTCCCACAGGTTTCTAGAGTTAAACACTGACCGTGTTTATAAAATAAGAGAAAATGAAAGTGAAACAAAGGAATATTTAGAATAAATAAGCATGCATGTCCTTAATATAAAATCTTCTCAGCCCTATTTACAACACTGTTGCCATAGTGAATAACTGGTACAAATTGGGTTATGTTCCTTATCTTCTTTTAATTCTGCTTATGAGCATGCATGTCCTTAATATAAAATCTTCTCAGCCCTATTTACAACACTGTTGCCATAGTGACTAACTGGTACAAATTGGGTTATGTTCCTTATCTTCTTTTAATTCTGCTTATGAAGAATACTTCTTGTCTTTTTTATTTAAAAAATTATAATATTTCTGAAATTCAATCAAGAGAGTTTATAGTCATTTGTCTACTATGTGTATAGTGTACTTCCCCCCGAGGGACACATCTCATTGTGACCCCTTCTTGTTTTCCTTCTGTCAGTGCTACAATCTTTTTAACCTGTGTCCTTCTGATTGGGTCTGTGGACACAACTTCCATAAGGTCAATTGTTTTATGATATACAAGATCATATTAGACAGTATATAGGCCTCAGGTATAGCGAGTGCTGCCCATCTCACATCTAAACTGCTCTCATTCCCCTTCTGCTGTCTCTCCTTCTATCTCTGTTCTTTTCTTTGCCACCAAACATCTTGAGTCATCTGCACTCATGGTCTGTCTGTCCTCGTGTCTCTGCAGTCTCTCCCATCACTGGACTGTAACTGCTGTTGCTGCACCTCCAAGTTGTCAGACCCAGCAGAGATGTCTTGACCACTCTCCTCTCTGTAACACGTAATCTCACTCTTGACTTCTGTGATACCACTGTTTCTAATTCTCCTTCCACCCTCTTGACGTCTGCCAGGCTTCTTCGCTGGCTTCTCTTTCTCCACCTGACCCTTATATTTTCAGCCTCAAGTTTCCATCTTCATACTCCCCTATCCTTACTTTCCTAATCTTGCCTACATGCCTGTCTTCAACATAATTTCCACATGTGTGCCATTAGTTTAGATCTTTTTCTCAAGTTCCAGATTTATTCTTTTAATTGCCTACTGCACTGATTTTCAAGCTGACTTCTAGTGAAGCCCCAAAGTTCCAGACAAGGATGCCTTTATTCTTATCCCTGTCCTTGTCCCTACCCTTACGTCCTTCATCTTCCGTTCTCCTTCTCAGTCTTCGAAACCACAGAGAAATTTCACCTCTTTGGTGAAATCTCCCCCAAATGTCACTATTCCGCCCCACCACCATCACTGAAGTGTGGTGGATTTTCAAAAATTACAGTGCAGTGATTAGTAGCTAGTAGCTGTGGTTTCATAATCTTAACCCACATTTTCATTCCATTAGAAAGGCTACTATACTATTAAGAATAATGTGAAGATATAGGACCACTTTTCTGTCATTCCAGTGCAGATATTTTTACCTTCTAACCCCTTTATTTTTTAATCTTTTAAAAATCTGTAGCTGCTTGTATATACTTTAGAAAGGTATTTAGTCTTTTGTTATTTGAATATCCTGTCTCTCATTATATCTAGAACTACTTTAAAACTATAGTGAATATGCCTAACTCCCCAAAATCTATTTGGGTAAGTAATATTAAATAAGTTGAAATGTTCTTATAGCACTTTTATGATCATACTCATATTTAAACATTTTATTAATTCTAAACAATTAGACTTCAATTGTGCTAATTGTAGTCTGTTCTGTCACTTAAAGGAGTGATTTCTGTTTGAAAAATGCTAGTGGCACTTTTGTTTTAATTTTATTCCCAGTGTATGGCTATAGGAATCATAGCAAAAGACCAAACACCAGGTAACATGTATAACATATTTAATATTACCGTAAATAAATTAGGAAAGTGATTGTATTCATACTTTTCAATAGGAATTATGCAACTTACAGTTGTAAAATTGGACCAAGACCAATATGTTTTCAATTACCTGAAAAAATAAAACATTGCCCCATTTAAAGAGCAGTATAATGATAATTATATATTTTTTAAAAAGCCCGATGAATAGTTTGAACTCAGGCATGATTTTTTAAAATTTTTTAAAACTCTCATTAGTACATCTTCACAGATAAAAATTAAAGTTACTTTTAGATGTTTTAGGATACCTGACAAAAATCCCATTTTATAGAATTTAAAGGTTTGTGGATAAAAAGTGAGAAATAGCTTATCAGAAAATGACAGCATCAGAATGTAAAATATGTCAATTAGTTTCAGAACAAAATTATTGCTTAAATTCATTTTAATAGTACTTAGCAATTACATCAAATTCATAGCATTTAAATACTCTACATAATAGTAATGAAATTTTTTGTCTTCCTACATGAGATTAGATGCAAAATTTAAGGATTCACTTGTTTTCTAACTCAACTGGAAGAGTCGTAAATGTAATAGGGACTTTAGGCTAAAATGGTTCAACATAACGTTCCTCAATCATCTCTGTATGAGAAGTCACACACCTCCTAACTCCAGTGTCTTGCCATTAAGTCTCTGGGACCCACTTAGCTTCTCTAAATACTTCATCCTTCTAAATAACATATAGGCATTTTGTAAAAAGCATAAAGCACTGTATAAATGTAAATTGGTGCTATTTTCTCGTGTCTGAGATAAAAAAAAAAAAGGAAAATACCTTTGCAGCTTAGTTCATTGGTTGTTTAATCCAGATCTGTCTTCCTTTCAGCCTTATCTAGATTAGTCAGATAAAACAGTCTGCTTTACCCCATGTTTCCCAAAATGTAACGAAAGAAGAGACTGCAGGAGTAACCTCTAGACCGACTATCCCTAATGCCTCAGTTCTCTAGATAATTACTATCATTTAGCTTCAGGTAATTTATATACAGTTGTCCAAAGAAACTTACACACACACACCCCGCAACACACATACAAGTTGAGGAATTCCAAAATTGCAAACCATTTTCTTGATCTAATTATTATCAATCCTTCAGAATAAATAAATATAGAAACATTTTAAATAAAGTTAAATAAAGTTTAATCAGACTATGTGATAAGCACTTTGCAAAAAGAAGGTAGGTGTTGAGGAAGTATATACTCTAAATCTTGTGACCTTTTCTGTTTTTCAAGGTATATATTTTTTTTAAGTTAAGTAAGTAGTGAGTCTAAGTAAAATGAAGACACAAAATGAGAACTTTTTGCTGTTATAACATTTCAAATTACACATTTTATACTTGCTCAATGAATAGCATTAATCCTAACAAGTTCTGTTAAATTTTATAAAAAAAAGAAGCCCCTTCTCAATGAAATGAAGACAAAGTCCAAATTATCACACTATGAGTCTAAAAGTCTTACAGTTATGCCTCACATATGATATCCTTCATCCTCATGAAAGTTAGTATTTCCATTCTCTTCTGAAATGTCTGTTCTCATGCTGGAAAGCTTGAGAGCAGCCACTGACCACATGAAGGCGTGATAGTTAAGACTCTTCAAAATGGACATGAGAATTGTCAGTCCTACCAAAGACAGATCCAGTCTACAACCAATGTGTCATCTTGGGTGAGATAAAAGAATTCTTTCAAATGGCAACTGTTAGTCTGTTTCTGTAAAACTAATGCTTGGCTCATAAATAAGCCTATGGGTCGTTATAAATGTGTCGGGAGCTCTGAGTGATTGATCTGTGTTGGGTATACCATGAAAATAGATGGCAAGCACAGAGGTTGCTTCCCTGTGGAAGTCGTGGTGGTGAGTTGCCATGTGTGTCCCTGTTACAGGTCTAGCTGATCTGATTGTGGATTTAACACATTTACAGACTGGACTTTTGGTCTCTTGAGATCTTCAGTGTCTTTCTATGAAGTCTAAATTGAAAAAACATAAAAGAGCACCTTGCTCTTCGGCATCAAGCACATATTCTGGCAGGGGACCAGAGCTGTTGTGCCCCTAAATTCTAAATGCATCATTCCCAGAGTTATTACTGTTTAGATGTACAACTAGAAGTGCATTCATGTTAGTCTAAAAGGTAAGGAAGACATGCTGGTGCCGTACTAATTCATGCCACAAAGGTTGAGATGACAAACTTAAACTGAAAGGAAAAGGTCCCAGGCCCATTTTTCTGTAAAAAATATTCAAGCAAATTATCTGAGAGAAAAAATATAAAGTGTGGAAAGCAATAACTTTAACTTCCTTCCAACCCGTGGCTGTCTGCTTGAGCAAGCAGGAAAGCTCATCAGGTAAGCAAATGCATATGATTAAGTAAAGCAAACAGTAGTAGTTGTTTAAATTGCTGTACTCATCTGATATGTGCCATAAGTTTGAGATCTAGACTAGACCTCTCAAAATACCTGTGCAAAAATATTCTACATAACTTTTCTACCTGTCACTCAGCTGTTCAACAAATGTTTATTCAACATCTACTATGTGCCATATACAGCTAAATATCAGGTAATGACGAAGTAGAAAACATACTTACCTTCATAGAGCATACACTGTCTAATGGAAGAAATCAACATTAAACAAACACAAGTAAATATGTAATTGCAACATTCTTTTAAACTTATTATTTGGCCATGAGAGACCAGTCATTTTGCCCTTTTGTTTCTGAGTCCTTAGATTTATAAATCCCATAAATCCAAATAAAGTCCATAAATCCACATCGGTTTGATTATAGCACATATCTGTACAGGCATAAATATCTCATTAAAAAATAAATAGCAAACTTAGTTATTATCTATATTAGGCATTGAACATGATATTAGAAATCTTTGTTATATCCGTGGTTGAATGAGTGGACTCACCAGTTGTCATAACTAGTTGGTCATATATACCTATTTCTTTCCTATTTTGCAGTGGCCCTTTTCATAATGGAATTGGGTGGGGGTTTCTCTGTCTTTTGTGTTAAATTTTAGTAGTCTGACAAGGACCTCAGCTACGTCAACAACTGCACAAAAAGTAAGGTCTTTTATAAGCATGAGGCGCTCGCAGATTACTTCAAATATCATCTTGCATTGGCCTTAGCCTGGCCTGTTAGTTCAAGCCCTAAAAATAAACACCTATTAATCAGCTAATGGCAACATGGGTGGACTTCAAGGACCTCAGTCTAACCTCATTCAATAGCTTGTCTTATGTCACCCAGGATGAGGCAGTTTGCAGCCAGGAATGCCTCTAAAAGAAAAGACAATCACAAGCTTAACTAAATGTTTAAAATAACCTCCGTAACTCCTCTCCACATTGACAGATTGCTTTCAACTTGCTGAAACCAAACCGCAGCACCAGCCCCAGTGGCTTTGTGGGGCCATCTGAAAGCCACAGAGTCTGTAAAGTAAAACTCCAGGTTCAGTCAGAGCATCGAAGTGTAGCTCTCCCTTGTCTTGCTTTTAATCAAAAAACAATCAGAAGGGGACTCACTCCTGGAAATCCTTATCTTCATAAAATTCAGCTAATGACTCCTGTTAAGTTAAATAAAGTTGCTGTGTAACTCACTAAGGAAACTGTTAGCTGTTCACCTCTTGTCCACAGACTTCTCAAAGAATACAAATTGGAGGAACCCTGTGGAGCTGGGCTGTGACTGTTTATATACACATAAACATGTCCCAATGACTCCGGAAAGTTGAGACCCCAGAATAGTTTTCAAGTTTTCTGAATGGCAGTCTTTTTTCTGTATGGAGTGGAAATGGGGGGGAGGAGGGGCAGATTTGTTTTAATGTATACTTTTCTTTAATATGTTTACCCCCAAATAAGTGAGCTGCAGTAGATACTCTGGCCATGCACAAAGTAAATATTTAGTTGACAGATTCCATACAGCAACATGGCCTGGAGTATTTGTTTCAAGAAGGAGGATCACCCTCTGGCAAACAGCCACCGTGCATCCAACATGTGCTTGATAGAAATGGGCTGTCCACTGGTGTAGCTTTCCCTAGGGTCCTCACAGCACCTTAGTCTGCCATATGATGCCCTTCCAGTCCTTGTCAGCCCCACTGCCAGCCCTTCTTTCCCACTGCAACTTCTGCACGCCCTTATCTTTCATTCTTCTGAACTTTTCTGCACTGTCCCCAAAGCCCCCAAGCTTCTTCTCACCACCCTGTCTGCATGTCCATCTCCCTCCACCTGGAGTGTCTTCCCTCTCTTACCCACTCAGTGAACCATGACCTCAAGACCCACTCCAAAGATCACCTCACCTGTGCTCAGAGCCTTCCCTGACCTTCCCAGGTAACGCACTGCCTTCTCTGAGCTACCGCGGGGCCTTCAGCACTGCTCTCTTAAAACATTTGTCTCCTCCTCATATACTTAGCTTTCAACCTGCTTGTCTTCCATACCACTGAGAGCCCCTGGAAGACAGGGACTGTGTTCATGTCATCTTTGCATCACTAGAACATGGCATTCCTTTTAGGATGGCAGAAGGTATTGCTGTACCTATTTTGCAGTTACGAAAAAGGGAAACCAGCACTGTACGCTGCCAAGAGCACTGACTGGCAGGAGATAGGGCTGGGTTCGTCCTGGCCCTCTCAGTCACTCATATGAGATCTTTAGTCACTTGATCTGTGAGAGCCTCATTTTCCTCAGTGGTCAGACGTAAGAATAATGCATTTTTGAGGTCCAGATATATCACTGTACAATTTGTGCAATCATGAGGGTACTTCAGAAAATTTGTGGAAAAGTAGAATTAAAAGATAATATGAATCTTTCGGTGAACTTGTTGAAGTGCCCTCGTATTTTAAGAACTATGGAGCATTCCGTTCATCACCAGCCAAGAAATTGAACCAGAGTTCACTAAAGCTTATCCTGTTCTTTGAATCTGGCTCTGCAGTTTTCTGTACCCACACATGATCCTTCAATTGTTACTTTAAAAAAAAAAAAAAGTTTTTCTATTCTTAGCCTCATATTTCTTTCCTGCAATTGTCTGATAAAGTGGCTTTATTAACCACAAGAAAACAGAGAGTTTGGGCAGCTTACGAAATTGGTGCTGGCCAATGGGCTTCCTAAAGCCCCATTGTGTGATTCCCCAGCTGCCTTAAAGGCCAACCTCAATGTCCCAAAAGTTTTCTGTGTTCTTTTTGACAGGGCCATCCCAAATAGCAGCCATCGTTTGGTTCCTTAATCATCAGTTTCCTTTCTTTCCAGAGTCTTTTAATGTTAGTTAAAAATGCTTTCCTGTTACTTTTCTGTTTTTTCTCTTTTTTTTTTATTAGTATTATGGTAAAAAACATAACATTAAATATGCCATCTTAACTATATTTAAGTGTACAATTTTAAGCATATTCACGTTGTCATGCAGCAGATCTCTAAATCTTCTTCATCTTGCAAAACTGAAACTATACCCATGCACCACTAATTTCCCCTCTCCCAGCCCTTGGCAACTACCTTTCTACTTTCTGTTGCTGTGATTTTGACCACTTTAGATACTTCATATGAGTGGAAGCATGCAGTATGTGTCCTTTTGTGACTGGCTTATTTCACATAGCATAATCTTTGTCGTTGAGGTTCAATCATGTTATAGCATACGACAGGCTCTTTTTTAAGGCTGCATAATATTTCATCGTATGTGTATACCATGTTTTCCTTATCCACTCATCCACCTATCAATGGACATGTGGGTTGCTTTCTTCTTTCTCTTTTTTAAAAAAAATTAAAACTATTTATTACAAAGATGAACTATTAAACTTGGCAAGACTTTTCTAAATGCTCTTCGTCCAGCAGGAAATGTGTTTAGGATGGTACAGTGAATACTCAAGACATTGCCCTGAAATTGGTGTGTGCAGCTCTTTTTTGTTGTGTGACTTGGGGCCTAAATGTGGAAACAGACACAGCAGTGTCTTGCCATTAAGAACAGGAACCTATATTTAAATAACGTTTAAGTCATTGACATCACCAGGGTTTTCTGTCTAGTCTCTTTTGAAGTAGAGTTTTGCCTGATCACATGAAGATAATCAGCTCCTATTTTTAAAGGCAGCAATGACTGTGTGAAATGCCCTTTCCTGCTCTCTGGCTCAAAGAAGCATCTAGTCTAGTTATAAATTTAGGAAATGTTCTGACTCTGGTTTACTCATACTACTTACCCCTCAGTTCTTCATCTCAAATTTTCATCCTGATTAAGTCTGGGTAGAGTACTACCCAGTACTGCCTTGATTAGTACTTTCCTGGGGGTAAGGGGGAGAAGAGTTGGGGAAGTTTTTTTGTTAGATTCTACTGTTGGGTGGGATTTTTGGAATGGGTGACAATGAACATGTACAAATTGAAGTGTTATAGAGCTTATTATTCTCAAATCCACTTTGAACTACAGATTCAAATGTTATTATCTCTGTTAAAAATAGAATGTACATTAAAGATGATGTCTTCCAGCCCCCACATTTTACAGAGGAAGGGACATTTGTCCAGTATGGAAGGGTAAAGGGTCCTTTAGTAAAGCAGTTGTATTGACCAGACGTACTGGACCCTTACCTTGAGATTGAAATGGGGAGGGGTTTGGGAGCTGTGTTTTAAGGGTTTGAAACTAGTTACTCAGAGAGAGCTCTGCAAATGACAGATCTGGGCTAGCATCTCAACTTGCTGCCTTTGAGTGAGCTTTATCTCCTTATGTGAGTAAGCTGCTTAACTTCTCCACATCTCTGTTTTCTTGTTTGTAAAATTGGACTAATAATAGTTCCTACCTCACAGGCTCATTGCACATATTAAATGAGATAACATATATGAAGTACTTAGCCTGGTGCCAGGCACAGTGTAAGCACTCAGTTAATGTTTTTCATTATCATCATTATGATCAATCTAGCACAGCTTTGTAATAGTTTTCTCAACATTTAAATATAAGGTTAACATTACCTGCTCATAAAGCTTTTGTTTTAAATGAGAAAATGCATGTAAGAGCTTATAAGAGTAGCTGGCACATAGTGATTGTTCAGTGAATACTAGCTGCTAATATAATTATGCTTATGGTTATTATTATAAGTATTATTATCAGTGTCATTATTTTACTCAAAGAAATAATAATCAAAATCTGTGTCTTCTACCAGTCCCAAAGATTGGGACTTATGCTAGGAGAGTAAATCTGGAGTAAAGTCAGTGGTGGGTTAACTGCACGGTCACTACACTTACTAGCGTCCCTTACCCTAGTTGTATTTAGAAGGGAACCAAATAGAAGAAATTACTCACAAAGCCCAGAACCAAAGAATGACTCACAAAACCTGAAGGAGGACAGATGTTTTCCACCACATGGACTCTGAGTACAACCTGGATCTAGCCTGGATGGCTTTAACTCGCCTTCCGTGCGTCTGTGTGCTCAAGCAGTTAACCCGCTGCCCTGTTCGTACCGTTCTCTAGAATTGGACCAACGCACCTTTTCACTCCCTCAGCAGAGGTCCCCTCTTCATTTGGGAACTTCCCTAGCTCAGAACTTCATTTTACAGATCTGGCATTAATTAAGCTATGCCTTTAAAAATAAAATTAAGTAGCATCTTTACAGACATGAAGTTTTATAAATATAGTTGACCTTGGAAGTCCACATATTTGCATTTTCCTTTCTCTGACCTTAATTTTCTATTTCTCTTTTGCGATTTTATTGTACCTGGCTCTTTGGGTAAAAGGCAGGGTATAAATACATTAAAAGCCTCACACCAACATATAGAAGCCAAAGATTCTCATTTTCTTAAAGGAGCACTATTGAAAATGGTCCAAAGATTATTCTGCAGAGTTACATGTTATTAACAAGTAAAGCAACACAGAAACACAGGCTTCTGCTGAGCCTGGGAATGATATAGACACTGTAGGGATGGTAAATCCATGTGTCATATACAAATACAGTTCACTTTAATAGTCTGATATCTTTTCACTCATCTTAAACACCTATAGGTATTTGGAAAGGGAGGAAGAAATAAAACAGATGAACCTGGTGAGATATGGCCAGGAACAGTAGTACTTCATTTTGATTGATGATTTTACAACCTTATCTTCTAGATAAAAGCTACTGTAAACAAAAGCCTACCTAAATTGATTGTATTCAAAGGAAGCAAGCCACCTGTATGCAGCAACTGGCTCCCAAATGCTTAGTTTTTCTTCTTAGCAACCAGTTGCTACATACCCTTATAGCTACCACCTTGACCATTAGTAGTGTCAGTTCCAGGGACTAGTTCTCTTGGTTTCTAGCAGACTTTAAACCTCAGGATTATCTGCCCCATAACATCCTAGAAAGCATAAATTCCTAATAGTAATCCTGGCAATCTGCTAGCTCTCCAGAATTGTACAACTTGGGCATATTTTTAAGGCTCATTTTCTCACCTTTAAAAATGTCTTTTCCTCCCTATATGATAGAGAGTTATCAGAAAAATATTTTATTTTTCCAAATACATGACGGCACTCACAGCTTTTCCTGCAACAGGGGACTCTATAGAGGTATTCATTCATACATTCATCTAATGTTTATTGGCTGACTCCTGTGTGCCACTGAAATACAAGCTGCCCTCATGAGGCTTACATCCTAGAAACATTTGTTTGATAACTGCAAGGCCAGATGATCCATTTTTTCTAAGACCCGTTCTTGAAATTGTTTTCTTCTACCTGACCATTTTTCCTAATGACATAGACATTTTCAGCTTCTAATTTGTTTTTCTCTTTTCCAACATTTGCCTTCATGAATCAGTAAAATTGGGAGGTTTTGCTTTTAGGGGCTGGGTTGGTTAGCCAAAGAGATTTTCCTTATCATGAAATATTTATTGTGAATAGGAGAAAATTTTAACTACCCATTTAGAGTGAGTTGGGATTAGACATACCTGAAGCATTGTGTCACATTTGGTTAATGATAGATTTATAGGGCAAACATGTATCAGCCTTAATCCTTTAGTTATTTGACTTTGCCAGGGATGAAAATTCCTATAATTCTTTATTTTAAGCAGACTTTTATATATCCAGAGCCCATAAATCTCTTTGTGCCTTGAGATAAATGTCTGACTGAACTCTAGGTTACCCTGTGATCTTTTGAGAACTGAAAAGAAACTCCATTCCCTCTATACCTAATAGTAAAAGACTGCATTAAAATAATGTATTTGGGGTAAGCAATATTTATATAATAAAATGTTTTCTGTTTTATAAGGCATTTCCAATCTCTAATATTCAGAAAGTTGGAAATGAAAAGTTCAGAAATAATCTCAAAATTTTTCCTAGCAAGTCTATGGTAAACTAACTGGAAAATACCAAAATGGGCTAAAGCACTGTCAGCCAGGCTTTGCCAACTCCATAATCACTATCCATTATGGTTGTCATATCAATTATAAATTCTCTAGCATCAAACACTAAATCAGCTGAAATGATGGACTTGCCTGTGGCATGTTTCCCTGGGGAAATAACTGAAAGAGAAAACATGTAATAATTCACACAACCAATTTTGTAAACACCCCCAATTTTTGGAGGAAGGCTGGGGTATAAATTCTAGGTAGATAGATATGACTCGTACCATGGTGTGCTGGAAGTAGTATTCTCCCACTGTTAGCACTTGAATGTTTTCAAAGTAAACATGACCTTGTGTCCTTTGTTACTTTTAGGGTTTCTGTTTCTTTCACTGTGTTTGCTATCTTTCTCTTCTTCCCTATTGGGGACGTGTACTGTCCCCTCTGTGCATGCTTGTTAGAAACAGAAAACAGGGTGTCCTACTAAACACATCTTCCAGTTTCACAACTAAGTCATCTCAGTATGCTTCTGACCCCACCATCCCTCATGTCTCTTGGGACCCTTAGTCCCACCCTTCATTCTCACTACCAAAAATGTACCTATCATGAACAAAATCAAAAGGACCAGTATATGAATAAATACAACACAGTTACAAAACTCCTGCCTTCTCTAAGACTTCTAGAGTACTATGTGGTCGCTCAATTTTTTTTACTGTGAAAACTTTGGCTTGTTGTTTACTTGATTAATATATTTTACACTTAAAATGTGAATAGATTTGCTCCTACGTTATTAAAAATTTAAGTTGCATGCAACTTACGGACAGGAACCTTTCTCATGTGACTTGTGCTCTTGTATCATGCAGGCTTGTATGTAGATTCTTAAAAGCTAAATGCAGAGGGACTGACCCATGCCAGGAGTAAACATTTCTCCAGGAAAACAGAGACTAAAAACAGCAGATTAAGGACAAAATAGCTTCTGCCTTTGTTTTCTAATATTTTTATTCTGAGAGATTTCCAGTACGCTAGGAAGACTATAAGTATAGCATCGAAGTCTGTCCAACACAGGACAAAGTGAAGTAGAAATTAACTACTTTTCCAGGTAATTTACTGTGGAAATGAAAATGTTGAGTTATATAAACACCAAGGAGAATTTCAGGTAGTTGTGTTTGTGTATTTTTACACATTTTAAATTTTCCTCAAAATGATGTATTTACAGTTTATTTTCTGTGTGGCATAAAGGCCTGAGATGAATCAGTGTTTATAATATTTTTACTTTTTTATTTTCAAAATTATAGAAAGTAATTTGTTTCAAAGAGATGGAGTTTCATTTTTAATAACCGAGATTCATGAATCGAGTGAGAATAACCAGGATTCTCTTTCTTTAGTCATTTCAATTTGCAAACACAGACCTGCCAAGCAAAAAAAGTAAATGAAACAACCAAGTTATATATTTTTATTTTATTTCTAGACACTACCAAAAAAAGAATATTTGCATTGTATATTAAATTGACCATAGTGCCAGAACCTTATGATGTTATATTACATAATCACTAATCTATTATTATTGTACACATATTTACACACAGGCATAAATACACACATACTTCGCATATAAACATGTGCAAGCATATTTCACTTGGACTGAAAAGTTATTTACAACTCTGTCTGGAGAAACATACAACAGTGATTAACAAGTACATAACCAATCTACAACACGCAGATTAAAACTAAATAAACAGTGTAAGAGTTTATTTTAAAACAATTACAAGATGTTTTATATTTCTCCTTCGTCCTGAACTATGTGTTTGAAAATGCACTCTTCATAAAAACCACATGCAAGTCTTTTTGATGGTGAAACAATCGACTTCCAACAGCCACATGCCTGCACACATCCTCAGAAGATAGCACAGACCCCACACAGCAAGGGGGAGAAATATATATTTATGATTCTCTGCTGATCTTATGTTAGACAAGGAATTTTCTACTTGCCTACAAATTGAAATAAAAGATTTAGGCTGGGAACAAAGATTTTAATCAGCACAACTAGGTTTATTTTTATTGTTTGATGAAGACCTTCATGAACAACAAACTTGACTAAAATCATCAAATCATTCCGTACTCCTCTTGTCATCCTTCAACTGAAAATTGTTTGTTTTATCAACTTGACCCAGATTCATATTGCAGGACCCCGGTACACTGAGAATCCTTTTTTATGCAATCATGGTAATTCAACTCATTGGGAAGAGAAGTATTAGATCAATTTCGTGAGTTTCCCTTATTCTCTGTGGCCAGGCAAATTGAGTAACAGAATGTGAATACCACCACCCTTCACTGTCTTGTATTACCAAAAGAGCTGTAAAAAGCACACTCGTTTTAAAAATATATGTAGTGATTTTCTCATGGAGCCAAAATCATGGGTAAGCCAAGTTGATGGAACAAGCAGAAGATACATCTCTTTACTGGTGGTATTTTAGGAGCAAAAATGGGCCTTTGAAGTTCACTGTATAACCCTATTTAGCAAGTCTAAACCTTCTTTTCTGGGAAAACAAATCTCTACCTCACACGCTCACTTAGACCCGCTGCTTCCCTCAGTTTTCCTCATAGCTTATTCCAGCTGTTTATTTCCATTTACATGAACAGGTGGTGTCAGTGTTCTGGATTTACTCCTCTTCCCTCATGTTTAGATTCTGCCCATAACTTCTGAACCCTTTCACAGCATGAAACATTTCTCTTCTCTGAACTTCATGTAGGGATTCTGTAATTCTCATTCCATAGCTTGCTTTTCCACCTGATCGTCAGAGGCTTTAAATATGCTACCTCAGATGTAATCATTTTAATTTCTTTTGCCTGAATTATAGGTTGCTTTTCCATATACTCCCTCAATTTGGTGACACTTAATTTGAAGCAAATAGCTAGATAAACTTTTTAGTGTGAAACTATTGACTTCATACTTAGAAGAATTATTCCTTTGTAGACAGGTGGATCCCAACTCATTTACTGGGCTTTTGATTAGTCACCTTGCTTCTAGGCTCCTGCTTTTCTATCTTTTCCAGGTGTTGTAAATATTGAAAAATATTTTCCAGAGTTGAATGGCTGTTATAAATTGCTGTACAGGGCCGGCCCCGTGGCTCACTGGGAGAGTGCGGCGCTGGGAGCGCTGAGGCCGCGGGTTTGGATCCTATATAGGGATGGCCAGTGCGCTCACTGGCTGTGGTGTGGACAACACTGAGCCAAGGGTTGCAATCCCCTTACCAGTCAAAAAAATAATAAGTTGCTGTATAAACACAAAGTATAATGAGAAATGGTAAAATATAGCGGTTACAAGGGCAAGCCACAGAGCCAGACTGCTGGGTTCAAAGCCCGGCCCTTTCTGTGCCCCAGTTTTCTCACCTATAAAATGAGGGTGACCATAGTGCCCCCTCGCAGGGTGGTAGTGTGTATCAAACTAGTCTGTTCATGTAAAAGTGCTTGGAACACTCCCTGTCACGTAATAAGTGTTCAGTAAATGTTAGTTACCTTTTTGTCGTTGCTTATTGGAATCATGATATTACTTTATATGTATGTAGACATCATCTTTATAGACATAATGACTGGTTAAGGCCCTTTGAAATCTAAAGTATGATCAGAAATCTCTAAATTCCTTTATCTGCCTTTCTTTTAACACTCTTTGAAGAAGGTGCATATACTTTGAAGAAAGTGTAACAATAAAAAGTTAATAGTCTTTCTCCAAAAGTAAAAATACCATCCAAGCAATTTCTGCATTATAGAATAGCGTGGAGGCATGGCAAGGAAGGGGGAGTATTTTGTTTTATAGTTAAAAAAGAGTAAGCAAGTTCTTCCTGAATTTGGAGGCCCAAATTTTCTCTCTGTACCTCTGAGTTTCTCAGAGAGTTATAGAAAAATCTTGAACTGAAAGACATGAGTTATAACTTATACCATATTCTGTCAAACATTCACAATCTGGAATCCTCAGAGATTATCTGAGGATAGCTAGATGTTTCTGGAAAACTAAGAATTTAGTCACTGAAGTACCATTTTTAAAACATTCTTGGTGACAATCTTTTAAAAATAATCAGAAATCTCAGCTTTCAGTGCCTTTTTTAACCTGAGCAAAATGTAACCAGCATCTGTTTTTCCTGGACTGTCCTCAACACTTGTTGAGGTAGATTAAGTCTGTTTGCCCAAACACCAAATAGTTGGGGACTGTCAAAATTAGGGTTTTTAAATCTTTTCCTTAGCTGCCAGTGGTCATTCACATCAACAGGCAAAGTGTTCAGCTTCCCACACCCTACGTCCACCCCCTTCAAATCTGCAGCTTTAGAAACCCAGTACCCAAGTTTAACATGAAAACCACAGAACTGGAGAAAACATGGAGAATTCTTGATTTTGTGTAACCCCAGCATCCTAGATATGTAGCAAGGAGGGATAGTGTATAGTCTAAGGAGCCAAGACGCTATGTTAGTGTAAAAGCACAGAGTTGCTTAATAACTGAGATTTGCCTTGATGAAGAGTTGCTATCTATTGATAATTTCCTTCTACTATAATTTCTGGGTGTAATTTATAACTAAAAAAGCCAATCTGTACCTAGCAGAATTTTCTATACTGCATATATGAAGAATGGTTTTGGATTTATACTTAAACTTGAGTCTGTAGTGCATATTTGTATTAGTTAGCTATTGCTATATAACAAGTGACCCCAAAACTAAGTGATTTAAAACAATACACACTTAAGTCACAGATTCTGTGGGTCAGGTATACAGGTACAACTTAACTGGGTCCTCTGCTTCACGATCTCTCATAGGCTGCATTAGCTCAGGGTCTGTGGTCTCTTCCAAAGGGTTGACTGAGGAAGGACCCACTTCCAAGCTCACGCAGTGGTTGTCTTCAGGATGCACTTCCTGGACTGTTGGACTGAGGGCTTCAGTTCCTCACTGGCTGTTGACCACAGACCACCCCAGTTCCTTGTCATGTGCACCTCTCCCACATGGCAGTTTGCTTCATCAAAGTGTGCATGCAGAGAAGGCAATAGAGAGAGTCTCACAGCAAGGTGGCAGTCGTGGTCTTTTGTAACCTAATCACAGAAGTGACATCCTTTTGCCACATTATTTTTGTTAAAACAAGTCACTCATCCTGGCCCACATTCAAGGGAAAGGAATCACACGGGACGTGAATACCAAGAGGCAGGGATCTTTGAGGCCATCTTAGAAGTCTGTTTAGCACAATGTCTCTCTGCAATGCTTAGTTGCGATCAGGAGGGACCCTGGCACCACCCTTGCTGAGGGCCTCCCTTCATTACTGCTCTTGCCCACTTCGGTTTGACACTTCTCTTCTGTGCCTTTCTTCCTGTAGCTAACAGTGTTTGTGTCGAAACTGCTCTCAGTAGTGAGTTCTATTTTTATTTTATTTTTTGTTTGTGGCTGGCCAGTGCAGGGATCAAAACACGTGACTTTGGGGTTTTAAAAGGCTGTGCTCTAACCAACTGAACTATCCGGCCACCCCTTTCTATTTTATTTTTTAAATTTTATTTGAAACCATCTCTTCCTCTTTTTTTTCTTTTTCTTTTTTTTTCTTTTGTGGCAGCTGGATGGTATGGGATTTGAACCCTTGACCTTGGTGTTATAACACCACACTCTAACCAACTGAGCTAACTGGCCAGTTCTAAGTGAAACCTGGTACAGTAGCTAAGTGTCTTTTCTTCCAGCTCATTTTTTACTGTGAAGATGAACCATATGTGCAGGGATAAGTTAGTTACAAATTTGCTGAGTATTTTCACACATCTCCAATATGTCTTAGCATTACCATATCGTAGAATCTCCTTTGTGTATGCCATTCACCTGTATATAACACATCCATCTATAGAAAGAGGTGGAACCAATTAGAGTGATGTCCTCCAACCTTACCAAATTGAAGATGTTCTTTAAAACAGATAAAAATATTTGCTGCCCTCGCTTGTGATAACAGCTATGCTTTTAGATTCCATCTATTTATAAAATGCATAATGAGTGAAAGCTACTGTGTGAATCGTATGTTAGTGTCTACATTTTTTAAATAAGATATATACATGTGTATATGTATATATACATATATATATATTTTTTTTTTTTTTTTTTCCTGTTTGAAGATAGTGCCTAGTGTGCATAACGATCTCCTGTAATTTCTTCACAGTGCTTCAAGGGTCCCTGGCTCAAGGTTGGGAACCTCTGGGTTAGATCTCAGGGCAAGGGTCAAAAATTCAAATGCCCGCAGGGTCCAGGTGGGCAACATAAGTGAGCAAAGTAGGCAGGACATAAGAAATGTTTCTTCTTCCATTTCTTTCTTGAAATATGAAACCCTGTAGGATTAACTTTTGCTTTCCCACATTTGATAGAGACATGAAGATGGAGAAATAGTTCTCTATTAAATAGAAAAATCCACAGTACAAGCATCATGAGAGATGGCACCTGGCACTGAACCTCAGCATCATGGAACAACAGAGAATGGTGGTGGCTGTGGCAAACTGGAGAATGTATGTTATGTCTCAAGGCGGCAACTGTCACTTAGCTCCAGGTGCTTCTTGCCAGATCAAAGGAAGCTGAATATCCAGGATTTTGTGTGAAAACTCCCAATTTGTATGTGTTGCCTCAGTTTTTAAAAATTAATGAAATCCCAGCCTCGATTTCATTGATCCATTCTCAGAGATGTCACTATTTTGCAAGGCAGCTCATGCATGTTTTCAAAAGTTCCAACCAGAGAAAACTTTTGTGTTGAATCAAAGTCTGATTATGGGCTACTTTCAAACATTGCTGTAAGTCTGCACTTAAGAGCTACAGTGTGAATTAAATCCCTCCTCCCCAAGAGCACTCTCAAAATCAGAAGACGGTGAGCATGTTACCCTCTAAGTGCTCATTTCTAAGTCAGACATATTCTGTTTCTCTAGCTGTTCCTCAGATATCCTAGGATTCTCCTCTGGGTCAGACTGGAGATAGTCCCCTTAAAACATGGCATGAGAACCCTCCAAAAACACTCTAGGTGTGGTCTATCTAGTACAAAGGGCATTTCCTCTCCTCTTCTGGTTAAAGTCTAATACTGTATCACCTGTTTAATAAGCTGATCACTACATCATAATGAATACAATCAGACTGCCTGGGTTCCAAAACTGGTTCCTCCACTTTTAGGCTCTGAGACCTTAGGCAACCTACTGAATTGCTCTGTGTGTTGGTTTCTTCATTTGTAGAACAGGGACGATAATTGTAGCTACTTCATGTGGTTGACATAAGATTTAAGTGGGTTGATGCATGTAAAGTGCTTAGAAGAGCATCTGGCACATAGTAAGTGCTATGAAAGTGTTAATTAGCATTTTTGTTACTATTACTATCACTGTGGTCTGTAAGTATACCATTAGTGTGCTCATCTGGCCAGTAATAAAAATGCCATGCCATTCCAGTGGCTGAGTCCTGCCAGCCACTGCCACTCGTCTCTAGACTGCCACTGATTTGATAACCAATACAAGGCTGTCCAATCCTATTAATACTGACCCCGTGTTCTCTATCTTGTCCGTGAGAGTATCTGTTATGTACCAGGCCTTGTGCTAGGCATGAAGGACTTGAATATGATAACACATGGTCTTTGCCCTCAACGGAGTCCCAATATAGCAAAGAAACAATTGGTGAAACAGAGGGAAAATCCCTGGAGACAGATATGCACAATAGGATACCCAACTTTAGTTCCATAGTCTCCTATTTAATCTCTCTAAATACTCTAAAATGGAAGGAAACCAAAGAAACACATTTTGAACACATTTGTAAGGTTGTCATTATTTATGGGGAACTTCATCTTTCATGTGCTCACGGTCTGTCATGCCTCCTGTCTTTCACCTTCCATTCTTTCAAGAGGTATTTGTTGTTTTTGTTAATTTGTTAGTATTTTACTTGCAAGCAAAATTACATGTTCAAAAGTCACTCATGTTCTAGTCTCTGCTACCCAGAGTCTTTAAAATTTGTCTTTGACTTGTTACTTGACCATGAGTATAGCAACCTAAAAATTACAGTCAACCTTGAAAAGTGTTTGCAGAATCAGTTGAGCTGTTCGAGTACATCCCATTACTGAGTGTCTCCAGGCTGGTGGGGGTCAGAGGGTGCAGTTCCAGCAGCAGATCCCTCTGCTTTGCACATTCCCTCAGACCCAGGGTCTCTGTTTTCTTTTAAATGCTATTAGCAGAGTTTCTTTGATATTTATTAGTCACAAAGTCTATAGTTGCCTTCCCAGTGATCTCGTTGTTGTCCAGTGGTGCCACAGTAAATGAGAAAAGGCATCAAAAAGGTGAAATCACTCAACCCACAAGCATGCACTTGACCTACATAAAAGTTTTCTAGGGTCCTGTTTTCTCTCCATTTTGTGCCTTTCCAGAAGGAAATGCTATAGTGTTAGATTGCTTGGTTTTTTGAATTATCAGCCAGAAATTTCCCTTCTGTTCAGATAATCAAGGCATTGATCATATAAAGTTGCTTAATGTGGTCGGCCTCTTCATAAATAGGTAAGTTGCTGAAAGGTTATCTTGCCAGTATCTGATAATCTTTGCATCCCGATCGGTTGGAGAAAGCTCAGAAATGCACTAAAGTAGGTGTTGGGAACAAAGCCAGATCTTGTTCTGCCATTAAATTGCCGAACGTGGCACCTTCTAAAGTTCCTATTATTTTTATCAACCAAAGACCACATAATTTGAAAACCTCTCTACCAATGTCCATTTACAAAGGGAAGTTGTGTCTCCTTGTTTTTCATTAGGCACATATTGTCCATCAGAGGTTTTGAGCTATATGACAGAGCTGATGGTACCTACCTTAATATTATTTCAGTAAGAAACAAAGATTTAGATGGTAGAGCCTTATTATGAGTCCTACTAAAAAAAATGTGCATAGATGCAGGTTACCACCTTTAGGGAATCCTTACTGTGAGCCACTACAGGAAATGTTCAGGTTCACGATCTTGCAGAACCTTTTTGAGCTGCAGATTTCATCTGTCGCCTCACATGTGAAATAAGTCCATTTTCTTGAGCATTGAGGTGTTCCCCAGCCTGGCTTTTCTGCCTAGAAAATGCCATTTTCGTAAAGACCTGTCATGCTTCGTGTCCTTTGGCTTATGATTTAGCTGTTCAGGGAAAGTGCAGGCTGCTCTGGCTCTCTCAGTGCTGGTGATATGTGTTTTTGTTTTATTAAATCTTTAAAATATTGGGCTTGTTTTTTATGACCCCCATATATTCTTTTATTCTTCTCTGTGACTCGTTAGATCACATTTTTTTCTCCCTTTGTAAAAATATTAGTGCCTTTCTAAAGAACATTGCGGTCTCCAGAATGGCTGTATAATAGAATGGAGGAATGTGTCGAGCTCAGTGTTAGAACTGTCGAGGCTGTAACTCAGGGGTGCTTCGCTGATGGGAGGATTTGAGGCTTCTCAGACGCGGTCCGCAGAATCGCACATCTTCCTGCTCTTGTCAGACTTGTTTTGACAAATCTGAGATCATCTGGTACTAATCACAGAACTCTTTGTAAAATAAAGGTACCAAATGGTATATGTTTTACTTACAGACAGTTGTTTGTGATTAAAAGTTACCAAGAAACCTTCAGTCAAATGGAAGCAGGTTCTCCTCCAGGTGTGAGCTTCACCCTGTGTGCATTTGAGCACGGGGGGCTCACAGACCCTGTGCACAGGTAGTCTAATTCTTCTGACCTCAAAGGAAACTCTTGCTTGGAGATGCTGAGGAAAAGAGAGCATCTGCAGCCAGCCCTGGATCAGGTAAATCTCGCTGGGCCTGGCGCTGTAAGGCTTCTCATTGTACCTGGTTCCTGCATCCCCTAGAACAAGTTCAAGTGAGGAGTTGCCATCTCATGGTTCTGTCCCTGCACCAAGAGGACTCAAAAAGAGTTTTGTTTTGTTTTGTTTTGTTTTGTTTGGTAGCTGGCCAGCAAGGGGATAAAAAGTTTTAATTAATCTTGAATACAACTTGGCTACCCTACTGATGCAAATCCCCAAATAAACCAGTCCGTGACATCCAATTGAACTTGTTGCTGTGCGTCCAGTGTCTCGCAGCCCATCCTGTACTGTTAGTTTTGGCAAGTACACTGCAGCATATAATAAATCATGGAAGGAAAAAGCTTTTTGGCCTAGCGTGGTTCAGCCTGCTGTAATGTTAGAATACAGAAAGCAGTTCTGTTTTTAGACATCCTTTTACTAACCCAACATTCATAATTTATGATTTCACTGTAAAATTCCTGCAACACTACACCAAAAGTAGTGCTGCCCTTTAATTAAGTGCTCTCAGTAGGAAAAACGTGAAACTGATGTGCAAAATATCTCTCTGTGCATAGTGATTGATAGTGATTACATCTTTATGAACCCAGCCTAAAGGTCTCAACTTCCTGATGGGTGAAGTCGTCTATAGGGCTACTTCCTGAGTCTGCCTGGCGGGGATCAGTCACTGCTAACAAAATTAGAGATAATTCAGAAGCACAGCTTAGAAATATTGAGGTTTTAAACCTGCATCTATCTATACTTTGTCACAAGTCTGCATGACTTTATTTCTCGTTTCCATAGGAGCCTATGACCAGATTTCATGCTGTGTCCACACTTAGGTTGTAATGCAGAAAGCAAAGGGTCAGGGAGAAAACCAGAAAGAATGGATGACAGTGGTACATCTGGCCCTATTGGCGCATGAATAGAACATTACAGCCAGAAGAGGACCTTAAGCTGTTCCATTTTTTAAAATTATTTTTCAAACATTCTTTTTATTTTCCCTCTTGAAAGTAGGCAAGTTTAATTTTTAAAATAGTACCAGTAAATGTTAGGAAACTAAAATCTCAAGCCGGGTGTTCCACAGCTCATCATGGTTTCTACCTTGGTTTTGTTCTTCATCAGCGAAATAGTAACATCAGCCCAAGCTCATAGCAACTCACAGAAAGGTAATATGGGTAATTCCTGTACTGAAATATTTCAGGTTCCTTAAAAGAAAGGGAACAAATCCATCCAAGGTGGTAATACTTGTGTTAAATGAGCTCTTTGGTATAATAAGTTCAGCTGCTTTCAGTCGTAATGGTAGCAACCAAAACAAAATCTTTGTGCAATCCAGTCATTTAATCCTCGGTTCCTCCGAGGTGACTTTTTTCTGGAGCTATGTTGATACTGTGTGTGTTACGTTACTTTCTGGTGTTTTTGCAGATTTGGGCCGGGCTTAGTCATCTATTGGTACGGATTTATCCAGGAGCTGGACTGCAACCGGGAGAGGGGCATCCTGCTCAAAGCCTGTTTCCCCACGGACATTGTCACCTTATGCCATAGCGTAGCTTGACCCTGAAGATCCTGGAAGAGAAGCTGGGAGGAAAAGGTGAATCCGGAAGCAATTTTACTTTCCTGCAGTGTAAACTCCTGGCAGCATCTGCCCTGAACTTCAGCTGAACTCTTGTTGCCCGTGGTCACACCACTGCCTCTTTAGACAAACATATCAAGAGTTTCTGTTTTCCTTCATCCCTTGCTGATGTGAACAGCCAAGAACTACAGACACAACCCACTCATTATCAGCATTTCTGTCTCTGTCAAACAGTTAGTTTATAGATAGTCATAATCTTTCTTCCTTCCGGATGGTTTCTCCTTGTATACTGAACAAAAGAAAAAATGTGGAGACTGAAAGGTGTGATTTTTCAATTCTCCTCCCAGTTACCGAATCGCCCTTTTTATTTTTTTTCTGAGCCTCCATTCATTCTCTCTCCCTCCCCTTTTCTCCTCACATGTACTCACAGATACCCAGTGTTACATTCTCATCGTGGAACAATCTAGCACAAACCTAGAAAAGCTGAAGACACAAAGTCTGAAGCTAAATTGTTGCTCTCACCTGCAGGGCTCCAGTGGACCTGGATGGCAGCCTGTGCTTAGTGCCTGTTTTGTCTGGTCTTTATGATTTCCTGACTTCTGTGGCATTAAGCCAAGCTGCAAAAGTACACTTGATGAGAATTTCCTCTTTTTCTAATGCTTATTTGAACACCAAACATTTTACATTTATCTCATTTAAAAGAATTAGTTACAATGTGTCTGTAAACCACACTCCTTCTTTGCATTGGGGGCAGAGGAGAGAGGATTGAAGCTAAGTGCCAGCGCTGATGAGAGTTTATTTTTAAACCAGGCTAGTTGTCATTATGAGGGTACTTTGAAAAGTTCATAGAAAAATAGAACTGAAAGATAATATGAACCTTTCCACTGACTTTTTGAAGTACCCTTGTATATACGTTAGCCAGTATTTTTATGAGTAAAAATTTTTTACATTCTCATTCTATACACTGCTTTGTATCCGTATTTTATACCACATAATTATATAACACTCACATAATTTAGGCATTAGCAGTGTTCAGCTTTGAATGAATTAAGTGTACCAGAAATAAACCTAAAGCAATTTTTAAATAAGCAAAATAAAAGAGATTTCATATTTGTTCACTTTAATTTATTCACTTTTATATACTGCAGACGAGATTTCAGTCTGAAGCGAAAACATCAATAAATTAATTATAAGCCTGTCTTTTGGGAAATTAAAAATTAATCTGTACCCAAAAATGTATTTAGTAAAATCTTTGCTCCCCATACTGACAAAACATAATAACTTTTATAATGTTGAATAAGTGATTTTGGATATATTAATGAAAATGTTACTTTTGCAAAACACCTTGAAGTTATATACTTACTTCGCTTGGTTCTTTCAAAAGACTAAATATGTCATTTGTATTTTGTTCATTTTATACGTAAGAAGATTTGCAAAAATCTGCCTGCTGCTTTTCCTTTCAAAGGACACAAACATGTTGGGTCTGTGATGGATTTTAACTCTGTAGTGGGCTGCATTAAATCAAAAGAAAGAGGAAGAAGCTGAAATGGTAAATAAATGTCAGGAAAACTTCTGTTTCAACATAAAATTCATCACGCAGGTTTTGTGAGTAAAATAGAATGGTTTGAAATACTACTGTGTTGCCCAATACACACACACATGTACACATACACACTTTAAACAGAAACGTTGTTAGAAGCAGGTTTTATGGCATGCTCTAAACTGCTTTTTTTCTTTAGGAATAAATTACATTTATCTGCACAGATGTTAAAAATCCTGTTAAACCCTTGTCAAGAATTTGTTAGTTTTACATTAAACAAATTTATGATGAGCGTGCACAAATAAATTAAAAAATAAAAAAGGTGCTTGCGTTTTGTATTTTTTCTTCTTCCTGGTGCCCTGACATAATGTGTTGTGAGAAGGTATTGGTGTTCCCCAGAAGTGGCACCACCTTCTCTTTATGAATGAGGCTTTAAAATTTGGCCCTTAGAAGTGAGAAAGAAACCATTAGTAAACTGTACATACTAACATTAAGTTTACAAGTTGTTCAAAAGGAAGCTTTCTTCTCACACAAAATCTAAGGTGATTATTGTATTTACTACTTTTGAATTGGAGGGATGGAGAAGGGAGTAATGTTCCCAAATTGGAAGCATAAAGCCTCTTTGGCTTTTTCTTTGGTTTGTTTTGTTTTTGTTTTTATATTAAAAATACTTATCTGTGTGTCTTGTCTCTATGTGGTGTTTGCTGGTTTGATTTTTTAGCTTAAACAATATACACATCAGCTTCAGAAAGTAGACACAGATGACAATTTATTTTTATTGCTGTCATCATTAGAACATTAACATTAAAGCCAAGTCTTGTTTTATGGAGCGTTCTGCACACCGTGCTAATGAGTTATGCCAAGCCAGAAAGCAGGAGTGTGTGTAAAACGTAAAACTAAACGATGTACTCTCTGGCATATATAGCCCTGCCGGGCATCTGCTGTCACCAGCATGAGAGACCCATCTGAAGCACGGAGAAGTATCAGCTCAGAGCACAGCTGATCCAGGACTGCTATTTAAGGTGACTTCATAGACTCTTTCCCACCCCCATCTGTACCCCTGCAGAAAAAACCCATATACAGTAGAGAATCCTTTTTCTTTCTTTTGCCTTCTGGTGATGTGTATGTCAATCTTTAAAACACTCCTAAAATTGCATATAAAAGGGAAGGCTCCAAGTCTAAAGTAGACAGCTGGATCTCCAGGGGAAGTTTTTTTTGTTTTTTAACCATAGGTCTATGTACCTGCTCATTATCAGCAAAGCTTGATTCCACCCTGGAAAAGAGGATAAACTGTGGGTCTTTAGGGGGTGCACTAACTCATTCACGCCGCCAGGGGATGGCTTAGAGCCCTGGTGAGGTCATCTACTAAACTGCACCCCGACGGGCCACGCTAATTAATGCCGAAGTGAACAGTTAATTTCACTCCTCACCAGGGAGCTACTCCCATTGCTTCCTTTCCTCTTTGGAACAAGATACCTTAAATGTCTGCTCTTTTTTACTTGCTCTCATCTGTAGACCTGGCGTTTTGGTTGAATTAAATCCTCACTACTTTTAAATGCTTCTTCTGTGCACTGTTCATTTCTTCCTGCTCATCTTCCTCTTCACTAGCCTTTGCCAGTTTCCTTCCACTTGGACATATGTTCTGCATTTTCTTACTACTTTTATTGGCTCTTTTTCTCTCTAGAAAATGATCCCGGGACCAAAAATGTATCTCATCTAAATCCTGATGCTTGTTGGGGCGGGGGATGGATTTGGAGGGGAGAGCAATTGGCTTAACCAGTTTGAGGAAAAGCACAACCAAGTATCCTCCACATGCCAAAATATTGAAGTGTGTACGTGGCATCTGAAGAATCATAAAACTTTAATAAGATTTTATAGGGTTAAATATGGTATAAAGTTTATGCCATAAATGTTCCATAAATGTTTTGGCAAAAATAGCCAAAAAAAAAAGAGTAAGCTTTGGTAGCTCCTTGCAGCCCGAGTATTGTTCAGCTGATTAAAATTATGAATTAAAATAGTTAAGTGTCTTATGATTTAATTAGAGAATCACTCCTAGCTCATGCATCTTGAGGGCAGCTTGCCATTTTCCATGTGACCTGATGGAAGCAAGTTGTCACCAAGTATTAATATTTCGTGACAAGGATGGGAGGAAAAAAAATCTCCCTATGGCACATTCTTGATTAGGGTTGAGGAACAAAGCGAGCTTAACTACAGAGGAAACTAAAAGGCAAACAATAGGAGTTCGCCTGCAATGTCACCATTTATAGAGAAGCACCTACTGAACCTATCTGTGTAAAGTCACTCTTAGGTTAAGGAAGGGTCACAGGTGACAAAGTTTGGATCCTCTAATCTTGTTACTCAAAACTAACCTTCCTATACATGGTAAACATGGTCTGAGCTCGTTTTAGTTAGAACATGCCTGGGTTCCAAAGATTAAATAAGGAAGATGGAATTATGAATTAAATAATAACCAGAACAGCTTGGGTTCCCCTTGCGTTTTTCACTTTCCTGCTATTGTTTTGAATATGGCTGTGAGACAAAGAGCCGCTTAGGTCAAGCACTATAAATTACAGTTTTCATACAATAGTAATCCCCTAAAATGATTTCAAAGCTTGATCAAAGTACTTCAAAAAGACTTTTAAAATTTTTCCACAATACAGGGAGAGGGGAAATGCTCATTTGATGCCTTAACTTATTTCGGTATAGCAAAGTTCGATCTTGGTGTCACACCTACTGTATATAAAATCCAACTCCTTGGTTAAATAAATTCATCTTGTTCTTATTGTTGTTTCTTGTATAGGTAAAGGAGATTTAATTTTTCATCTACTTAACTAGAACAGCTAAATATTTGAGTCACTTGTAAGGAAAAGATACATGTAATAACATTTTAAAATAAGTATAACTTGAAAGTACTTAATTGTGATACTCAAGGTATTTGTTAAGACTGCCTAACTCCCTGCACTTAGAATAAAGCAGGTCTCAGTGGATTTATCTGGCATTTTAATAATAATCATGGCAACAGATATATTTAATTTTTGATCCCTCTTCTCTCGTCACTTGGATTTATCCTGAGCTGTCTCATCTCATAGGCAAGGACAGTGACAACAATGTCAGGCTCAACTACAAACCCGTGCTACCCAGAGTAATTTTTATTTTTTAAAAGGAAGATCATTTTGAAATGCTGACATGAAAAGTATCCAAGTCAATTAAGTCATAACAATTGAAGTTTAGAGTTTAATTGAGAGCCAAACATGAAGCCAGTGACCATTAACCTAAAATCGTCATTAATTCCCCTGGAAACTGCCTTGATTAAAGGTATTTCTAGGATAACTAGCACTTCTTTTCTTTAAAAAAATGCCTTGTCATTTTAAAATTCAACACAAATACATTGAGAAATAACAATTTAATGTGCCTATAATAGACTTTCTGTATTTTTAAATTTTAATTGAAATTCTTTTATAGTGCAAATCAAAATTTAGATTAAACTGGTTCTCTGCAGGAAACCATAGTTTTTTTAAGTGAACTGAAAGTCGTAAGCACCCTTTATTTGATTGCTTTGTATTTATCTGAGTGGCTGGCTTATTTGTTTCTGTACTTGTTTAATACAAGATTTCTGACCTGATTGTAAGCTCCATGAGAGTAGAAACTACATTTATTTTGTTCACTTCTCTATCCCCCAGTGCCTAACAGTTTCTGGTGCAGAGCAGGTACTTGATAAATGTTGAATGAACAAATGAATGACTGTTAAGTTTATTCTTGCTTTAATTAAGCAAATAATTGAAATGTTTTAACTGTTCCATTTTCTCCAGCTAAAAAATGGGTCTAGGTACTGGAATCAGAGAAAAGCATCATATATGTTGGTGACAACTAGAGAATTAATTACTTTAGAAACCCTCAAAATCTGAAATGAAGCAGATTGATCAATGAGAGTATTTTAAGATGCATACTTAGTTTTAAAGGGGACTCATATAACTTAATTGCATTTGCGTTAAAGTTAACCTTAGAATATTATTGTTTATCCTCTATATTGCTAAATGACAACATTAAAAATCTTTGTTTCTCTTTTTGTTTTTATTTATTTTTTTTTGAAAGGCTTATCTTTATCTTTACATTTTTTATTTAAAAAATGGCTTCCCTTAAAATCATGTCAGGGCCCCAAATCAAAGGTGTATCATGCACAAATTTGGTGATATTCAGTGGAGTTATTAGATTAACTGCAAATGATACTTTTAAATGCTCTCTTTTATAATGCTGAGATGATGATAAAGTGCTTCCTGGCCATAGAAGTGGTTGACTGACTCAAGAGAGAATGGTTTTCTGGTCATTTGCCAACAGGATCTGACCTTTGGAGAGATACTGTCCATGAACTGTTCAGTGGGTGTTTCCTTGGCAGTCATTAATTCAGAGTATATTATCATTTGAAAGTCAAAGGCATTTGGCATATTTCCTTATATTTTGGAAACATGTAACACAAAAGGAACTGGAACCTCCACATTTCTTTGCTCTGCCAGTTTCCCAGGGCTTAATCTGTTGGGGCCCTTTGGTGTATTATTCCTTCCATGAGTATCTACAGACAAAGGACCCCGGTTATAGATATCACTGAAACTGAGTCCTCTGTGGCTCCGTGTGATATTGCTATCTTATATTTCTAGCATTAAGGCTATACAAGACTTAAATATTTATTGAGTCCCAAATGTGTACTTAGGTGTATTTGAGGTGCTATGGGAAATTCTTTTTAAAATGTAGTAAAAGGCCCCTCTTCTTGAAGGAAAAGAAATCATTACTTGTCAAAATGAAAACACCACAAAAGTTTTCAAAATTTCAGAAAAGACAATCACAGCATGATAAGGAAAGAAGGAAATCTATGAGGCTTTTAATAAGATATTTTAACCCTAAACTGTGGGTAGCAAATAGTTTTCTATTTGCATATGGCGGCTGCATTCGCTGCTGTTGAGAAGGATTCTGAGGCTGAGTTCGGCTCAGCAGGAAGTAAGGTTATGATCAATTATGCTCAGGAGTCTTTGGAGTGGGTAGTGATCATAAGGGGGCCACATATTTCTTATTCCTGCCATGGGCCATTCATGTTCAGTGCAAGTATAAATAAACTCTAACCATTTGGAACAGAATTTATACCTATTTATCAGCCTAAGTAATAAAACAAGCAGTAAAATTTTCCAGCAGTTCTACATCAACAAGTGAAGTGTCTGTTTATGGCTAAAGTTTGTCTAGCAATTCAGATAAGCTAAGTATGTCAATAGGAATATGATTTTAAAACTCAAGGGCACAGATAATTGTTACTCTCAGTAAAAGTAAATGCCTACAAGTTAAATGATATCATTGATGAAAAACATCAGGTCTCTATATTTTTGACTCTGTATAAAGATGTTGTGATTTTAGGATTGTCTTATTTTAGATGGTCTTATACACTCCTTAGTTATTTGGATTTCTTTTTGTCTGTCTGTTTTTTCCCAGTCAAACCAGGCTGGGATTCAAGGTTGGTTGCAGACTCTGCTTGCTTTCTCTTTCATGGCTTCTATATCACCTGATATCAGTTTTTTACTTAGGACAATGCATTTTTATGAGGAAGTGATTATATATTTGAATATTGGTTTTAAAATATGCTCCCAAACAGAAGTGTTAAAATATTTTCAAGGACAGTGACATGGATGAGCCTGGAAGACTTTCTGTTAAGTGAAATAATCTGGCACAGAAAGATAAATTCCAAATTCTCTCATTCATACATCAGAGCTAAAAAAATGATAATAGGAGTCAGCCATGCCGGAACAGGCAGGAGCCATGGGACCTCCAGCCCAGGTCAGTCCCCACCACCCAGAGAGGCCTGAGAGCCGCCAGACCCATGTGCCCCAAGTCAGCCATGCCAGAATAGGCAGGCACTGTGGGATCACAAGCCCAAGCCAGTGAGGCATGAGAGCCACTGAGTCCACATGCCCTGAGTCAGCTGCACCAGAACAGGCAGGTGCCATGGGACCCCAAGGCCAGGCCAGTCCCTGCTGCCCAGAGAGGCCCAAGAGCTGCTGGGCCCATATGCCCTGAGTCAGCTGTGCTAGAACATGCAGGTGCTGCAGGACCCCCAGCCCAGGCCAGTTCCTGCTGCTCAGAGAGGCCCAACAGCTGCCAGGCCCATACACCCTGAGACAGCTGTGCTGGAGCAGGCAGGCACCATGGAACCCCAAGCACATGCTAGTCACTGCTGCCCAGAATTGGCAGTCCCTTTAGGATCCAGGCCAGACATCAGGGTGGAATAAGTGGACCGTGATACCCCCTACCACAATGACTAAACACCAAAGGAAAGATACCAGAAATATGAAAAATCAAGAAAGTACATCACCACCAAAGGAAAATAATAACTCTCAAGTTGTAGATCCTATAGAACAGGTAGTCCTTGAAATGACTGACCAGGAATTTGGGGCAAAAATTCTAAGGAAACTAAATGAAATACAAGAAAACTCAGTTAGACCACACAATGAAATGAGAAAAAATATACAGGACCTGAAAGTAGAAATGTACAAAGAAATCAGTGACCTGAAAAAGATTGTAACAGAGCTTGTGGAGCTGAAGGATTCATTCAATGAAACAAAAAACACAACAGAGAGTCTAACCAGCAGGATAGAACAAGCAGAAGAGAGAATTTCTGACATTGAAGACAGGCTGTTTGCATTAACACAGATGTACCAGAAAAAAGAATTTAAAAAATTGAAGAAAATCTGAGAGAGATAACAGACAACCTTAAGCACTCAAATATCTGAATCATGGGTATTCCAGAAGGGGAGGAAAAAGGAAATGACATTGTTAACATATTCAATGAAATAATAGCTGAGAACTTCCCAGGTGTAGGGAAAGTCACAGATCTTCAGATTCAGGAGGCCCAATGATCCCCAAACATATTCAACCCAAAAAGGCCCTCTCCGAGCCATGTTATAGTCAAACCGACAAAACTCAAAGACAAAGAGAGAATCTTAAAAACTGCAAGAGAGAAGCAGCAAGTCACCTATAAGGGAGCCTCAATCAGACTAACACGAAACTTTTCATCAGAAACCCTAAAACCCAGAAAAGAATGGGATGATATATTCAAAATACTAAAGGACAAAAATTGCCAGCCAAGAATACTTTACCCAGCAAGGCTATCCTTCTGAAATGAAGGACAAATAGGATATTTCTTAGACAAGCAAAAACTACAGGAGTTCACTACCATATGACCAGCCTTACAAGAAACTCTCAAGGGAGTATTGGGTTTGGTACCTGAAAAACAACCATCAATGCCATGAATACTCACGAAAGAACTAAAGCAACCAGTAAAACAAAAATGCTAACAATAAAGAGGAAAATAGTTTATCTACCACCCCAAGAAACCAACAAATGCTGAAGACAAACAAAAACAGAAAGAAAGGAACAAAAGATACTTAAGACAGCTAAACAAAAATCAATGAAATGCTAGGAGTAAATCAACACTGTTCAATAATAAATCTCAAAAGGATTAAATTCCCCACTCAAAAGATACAGACTGACTGAATTAAAAAGATGGACTCAACAATATGCTGCCTTCAAGAAACTCACATCACCTGTAAAGACACACATAGATTAAGAATGAAAGGATGGTAAAAGATATATCATGCAAATAGAAATGAAAAACAAGCTGGAGTAGCTATTCTTATGTCAGATAAAATAGACTTTAAACCAAAAACCATAAAAAAGAGATAAAGAAGGCCACTATATAATGTTATAAGGATCTATCCATCAAGAAGACATAACAATCATAAATATATATGCACCCAACATTGGAGCAGCCAGATTTATAAAGCAAACACTATTAGATCTAAAGAATGAGACAGACACTAATACCATAATAGCATGGCACCTGAACACCCCACTCTCAACATTGGACAAATCAACTAGGCAAAAAAACAATAGAGAAACACAAGATCTAAACAACACTTTAGACCAATTGGACTTGGCAGATAGCTACAGAACATTCCATCCAACAACCTCAGAATATTCATTCTTCTCATCAGCACATGGATCATTCTCCAGGATAGATCACATGTTAGGTCATAAATCAAGTCTCAACAAATTCAAAAAAATTTAGAATTATTTCATGTAGTTTTTCAGATCACAATGGATTAAAATTAGAAATCATAACAAACAAAACTTTGGAAACTATACAAACACATGGAAATTAAGCAACGTTCTACTTAATGACATATGGGTCCAAGAAGAAATTAAACAGGAAATCAAGAAATTTCTTGAAATTAATGAAAATGAAACATCACCCAAAACCTGTGGCATACTGCAAAAGCAGTACTAAGGGGGAAGTTTATTGCATTAAATGCTTACTTCAGAAGAATGGAAAGATGGCAAATAAATAACCTAACACTTCACCTTAAAGAACTGCAAGAACAAGAACAATCCAAACCCAAAGTTAGTAAATGGAAAAAAAATAGTTAAGATCAGAGCAGAAGTAAATGAAAATAGAAACCTGAAAAATGATACAAAACATCAATGAAACAAAAAGTTGGTTTTTTGAAAAGATAAATAAAATTGGCAAACAGTTAGCAAGGCTAACTAAGAAAAGAAGAGAGAAGACCCAAATAACAAAAATTAGAAATGAAAAAGGTGATATTACAACTGATACCTCAGAAATACAAGGAATCATTAGAGACTACTATAAACAACTATATGCCAACAAAATTGAAAATCTGGAGGAAATGGATAAATTTCTGGACTCATACAAACTACCAAAATTGAGCCAAGAAGATATAGAAAAGACCAATAATAATAAAAGAGATTGAAGGTGTTCATCAGAAGGCTCCCAACAAAACAAAGCCCAGGACTGGATGGGTTCACTACAGAGTTCTACCAAACCTTCAAAGAGGAACTGATACCAGTTCTCTACAAACTATTCCAAAAGACTGAGAGGCCATTCCTCCAAACTCATTCTGAGGCAAACACCATCCTCATACCAAAACCAGACAAAGATGCATCAAAAATAGAAAACTATAGGCCAATATCCTTGATGAATATAAATGCAAAAATTCTCAATAAAATAATAGCTAACAGAATACAGCAATACATACAAAAAATTATACACCCTGATCAAGTGAGATTCATCCCAGGGATGCAAGGTTGGTTCAACATATGCAAATCAATAGATGTGATACACCACATCAATAAGAGCAAAGACAAAAACCATATGATCATCTCTATAAAAACTGAAAAAAGTGTTTGACAAAATTCAACATTCATTCATGATAAAGACACTCTACAAGTTAGGTATCGAAGGAATTAAACACAATTAAAGCCATATATGATAAGCTCACTGCTAATATCATCCTGAATGCTTTCAGCTTTTCCCTTAACAGCAGGAACTAGACAACGATGCCCACCCTCATTACTCCTATTCAACATAGTGTTGGAAGTACTAGCCAGAGCAATCAGAGAAGAGAAGGAAATAAAGGGCATCCAGATTAGAAAAAATGAAGTCAAACTGTCCCTGTTTGTGGATGATATGATCCTATATATTGAACAGCCTAAAGCTTCTACAAAAAACTCATAGAGTTGATAAATGATTTCAGCAAAGTTGTGGGATACAAGATCAACACACGAAAATCAGGGGCATTTCTATACTCCAGCAGTGAACATGCAGAAAAAGAAATCAAGAAAGCAAGCCCATTTACAATAGCCACCAAAAAAATAAAATACCTAGGAATAAAATTAACCAAGGATGTGAAAAATCTCTACCAAGAGAACTACAAACCACTGTTGAGAGAAATTAAAGCAGACACAAGAAGGTGGAAAGATATTCCATGCTCTTAGATTGGAAGAATTGACATTATGAAAATGTCCATATTACCCAAAGCAATCTACAGATTCAATGTAATTTCCATCAAAATTCCAATGACATTTTTCTCAGAAATGGAAAAAACTATCCGGACATTTATATGGAATAACAAAAGACCACACATAGCCTCATCAATCCTGAGCAAGAAAAATAAAAATAATAAAGCTGGAGGCATAATGCTACCTGACTTTAAACTATGCTACAAAGCTATCATAACCAAAATAGCATGGTAATGGCATAAAAACAGACACACAGATCAATGGAATAGAATAGAGAACCCAGAAATCAATCCATACACCTACAGCCATCTGATCTTTGACAACTGTACCAGGTCTATACACTGGGGAAGAGATGCCTCTTCAGCAAATGGTGCTGGGAAAACTGGATATTCATATGTAGGAAAATGAAACTAGACTCATACTTCTCACCATATACCAAATTCAACTCAACATGGATTAAAGAATATACATCCTGAAATAATAAAACTCTTTAAATAAAACATACGGAAAATACTCCAGGAAGTAAGAGTGGGTACAGACTTTGTGAATAGGACCCCAAAAGCACAGGCAACCAAAGGAAAAATAAACAAATGGGATTATATCAAACAAAAAAGCTTCTGCACTGCAAAAGAAACAATCAACAGAGTGAAAAGACAACCAACAGAGTGGGAGACAACATTTGCAAAATATACATCTGACAAAGGATTAATATCCAGAATACACAAGGAACTCAAACAACTTTACAGCAAAAAACAAATAACCCAATTTAAAAAATGGGCTGAGCTGAATAGGCATTTCTCAAAGGAAGATATACAAATGGCCAGCAGACACATGAAAAAATGCTCAACATCACTCAGCATTTGGGATATGCAAATCAAAACTACTTTGTGATACCATCTCACTCCAGTTAGGATGGCTAACATCTCTATGAAATAGATCCCTACAGCATTTTAGATGGGTAACAGGTTGGTATAACACACACACACACCTCTTCTATGTTCTCAATATATAGCCAATGATCAGAACTTAGCTGAAGCCACATAGCAATATAGAGCCCAGGTGAAAGAAAGCAGCAAATCTTGCTTGCTTTACTCTGCTCAGTCTTACACCACCATTCCAGAAGAATTTTCTGTAATAATCTAAGCACCTTCATCTAAACGATGTTTACAAACATCAGATGCTCTTGGTCCTTTAACCAAACTTGGCAGTACTCAGGCCATGGGGAGCTGGTACAGTCAGTGCCTAACCTGATCACAGAACAACTTCCACCTCCAGCTCTCTGCCCTTCTGGGAACGGTGTCCTCCGAAGACCAAAAGACTGAGAATGATAAGTGCTGGAGAGGTTGCGGAGAAAAAGGAACTCTCATACACTGTTGGTGGGACTGCAAAATGGTGCAACCTTTATGGAAAATGGTATGGAGTTTCCTCAAACTATTACAGATAGATCTACCATATGACCCAGCTATTCCACTGCTGGGAATATACCCAGAGGAATGGAAATCCTCATGCTGAAGGGATACCTGTACTCCCATGTTTATTGCAGCACTATTTACAGTAGCCAAGAATTAGAGCTAGCCAAAATGTCCATAATCAGATGAGTGGGTAAGGAAAATGTGGTATAACTACACAATGGAGTACTACTCTGCTATAAAAAAAATGATATACTACCATTCACAACAAAATGGATGGACTTAGAGAAAATTATATTAAGTGAAACAAGTCGGGCACAGAAAGAGAAATACCACATGTTCTCACTTATTTGTTGGAGCTAAAAATAAATAAATAAGTAAATATACAAACAAAGGGTGGGGGGAAGAAGACAGAACAATCACAATTCCTTGAACTTTTTATGACAAGTGAACAGATATGATGTAGTGGGAGGGCGGGGAGAGAGGGAGGGGGGAAGGAGGAATGGGTAAAGGGACAAAAAATCAACTGCAATGTATATTGAGAAGTTAAAATAAAATACATAAATAAATAAATGATAATAATAAGTTGGACTTTTAGAAGTAGAGGGTAGAAGTGTGGTTACTAGAGGCTGGTAAGGGGAAGGAGAGTGAGAGATAAGGAGAGGTTGCTTAATGGACAGAAAATTACAGGTAGATAGGAAAAATAAGTTCTAGTGGTGTACGTAGTGCTAGAAATCTTTAACAATTATTTATTATCATTCTCAAATGGCTAGAAGAGAGGAGCTCAAATGTTCTCATCACAAAGAAATGATAAATGCTTGCAATGGTGAATATGTTAACTACCCTGATTTGACCATCACACATTGTATGCATGTATTGAAATATGTACCCTATAAATATGTACAATCAATGTGTGTAGGTTAAAAAGTAAATTCCTTTAAAAAAAAGATCTTAAGTAAAATACTAGCAAACAGAATTCAACAACATATTAAAATGATCGTTCACCATGATCAAGTGGGATTCATTCCAGGGATGCAAGGATGTTTCAACACACGCAAATCAATAAATGTGATACATCACATCAACAGAATGAAGGAGAAAAACCATATGGTCATTTCAATAGATGCAGAAAAAAGTATTTGATAAAATCCAACACCTCTGTATGATTTAAAACACTCAGCAAATTAGTTACAGAAGGAATGTACCTCAAAACAATAAAGGCCAGGTAAGACAAGCCCACAGCTAATATCATACCAAATGGACAAAAATTGGAGGCTTTTCCTCTAAGATGTGGAACAAGAGAAGCATGCCCACTTTTCCCCATCTTATTCAACATAGTACTGGAAGTTGCAGCCAGTGCAATAAGGCAAGAGAATGCAATAAAGGGAACCAACATGGGAAAGGAGGAAGTCAAACTATCCCTATTTGCAAATGAAATGATCATATACATAGAAAACCCTAAATCCTCCACCAAAAAATTACTAGAACTAATAAATGAATTCAGTAAAGTAGCAGGATACAAAATCAACACATAAAAATCAGTAGTCTTCCTGTATGCCAATAATGAAATAGGTGAAGAATAAATCAAGAAAGTAATCCCATTCACACCATCTACAAAAACATGAAATACATAGGAGTAAATTTAACCAAGAAGGTGAAAGATCTCTACAATGAAAACTATAAAACACTCATGAAAAAAAAAATGAAGAGGACAGAAATAAATGGAAAGATATCCCATGTTCTTGGGTTGGAAGAATTAACATCATCACAATGTCCATTTTACCCAAAGCAGTCTACACATTCAATGCAACCCCTATCAAAACACCAGTGACATTCTTCACAGAAATAGAAAAAATGTATATTAAAATTTGTATGGAACCACAAAAGAGCCTGGATAGCTAAAGCAATCTTGAACAAAAAGAATAAAGTTGGAGGCATCACACTTCTTTACTTCAAAATATACTGTAAAGCTTTAGAAACCAAAAGAGCATGGTACTGGCATAAAAATAGACAAACCAAGGTAACAGAATAAATCGCCCAGAAATAAACCCATGCACTTACAGCCAACTGATTTTCAACAAAGGTGCCAAGAATATACAGTGAGGAAAGGACAGCCTCTTTTATAAATTGTGCTGGGAAAACTGGATATCCACATGCAAAAGGTTGAAACTAGACCCCTATCTCTCACCATATACAAAAATCAACTCAAAATGAATTAAAAACCTAACTTTAAGGAACATATGGAAATGCTACAGCACTTTTTTGAGCAAGACTACAAAGGTGCAGGCAACTAAAGCAAAAATACATAAATGCGACTACATCAAACTGAAAAACTTCTGGACAGCAAGGGACACTATCAACAAAGAGACAGTCTACAGAATGGGAGAAAGTGTGTTTGCAAAGTACATATGTGACAAAAGGCTAATATCCAGAATATACAAGGAACTCAAACAACTCAACACCAAAATAACAAATAGCCAATTAAAAAATGGGCAAAGAACCTGAAAAGACATTTCTGAAAAGAAGACATACAAATGACCAACACGTTGCATGTGAAAAAATGCTCAAAATCACTAATCATCAGGGAAATGCAAATTAAAACCACAATGATATATCATCTCACCCTAGTTAGAATGACTGTTATCAACAAGATAGAAAATAAATGCTGGTGAGGATGCAGAGAAAAGGCAACCCTCCCACATTGCTGTTGGGAGTGTAAATTGGTACAGCCACTATGGAAAACAGTATGTAGGTTTCTCAGAGAACTAAAAATAGATTTACCATGTGACCCAGCTATCCCACTTTGGGTATATACCCAAAGGAGATGAAATCAATTTATCAAAAAGACACCACTCCCAAGTACATCACAACTCTATTTGCAACAGCCAAGAGATGGAATCGATCTAAATGCCCATCAACAAATGAATGGATAAGAAACTGTTGTTATGTATTCACAATGGAATACTATTCAGCTTTAAAAAGAAATGATATCCTATCGTTTGCAGCAACATGGATGGAATTGGAAACCATCATGTTAAGTGAAGTAAGTCAGGAACAGAAAAACAAATACTGCATGATCTCACTCTGTGGAATCTAAAAAAAAAAAAAAAAAAGTGGTTCTCGTAGAAGTAGAGAGTAGAATAATGGGTACCAGGGGCCAGGAAGGGAATGGGTGTGGGGGAGAAGAGAAGTAGTGGTACAACACTATGCCATCTACCCTATGTGGGTCATTGTGCAGTATATGCATGTATTGAAACAACACACTGTACCCCACAAATATGCACAAGTAAATGTTAAAATAAAATACTTTCGGGCTGGCCCGGTGGCGCACTGGAGAGTGCACCACTTGGGAGCGCGGTGGCGCTCCCGCCGATGGTTCGGATCCCATGTGGAGACCGGTTCCCGCTCACTGGCTGAGCGCGGTGCAAGCACAACACTGAGGGTTGCGATCCCTTGCCAGTCCCCAGTACGGGTGCGACACCGAGGGTTGCGATCCCTTGCCAGTCCCCAGTACGGGTGCGACACCGAGGGTTGCGATCCCGTTACCAGTCAGTAAAAAAGAAAAAAAAAAATACTTTCAAGGATGAAGATTGGTATGTTTTACATGAAATGAGGTTTTGTTAGTATACTTACCGTTAAGCCGTAAATAATTTCCCTAAAATCTTTTAATTGTATCAGTTCATTAATTCTGTCAACTAAAATAATGGCAATCATCACACATGGAAAATGAGTAGGTAAACATCTAAAAGTATTATGTTTTCTGCTAATTTGATGGTTTTCAGAGTTACAATTTTTAAAAAAGAAGTTTTGCAATAAATGAAAAAATAGCAGTCCAACATAACAGAAGATAAAAGGCAGAACAACGAAAGAAATGGCAAAGTAGACACGAGTGTGCTGCATATTAATGTAAAACGGGTTGAAAACTGCAGAATGGGGCATAGAGTGAGCAAAGAAACTCATGTGAGAACTGAATTACATTTTCAGGTGGTTCCTTGGTGTATTAGTCTGTTTTGTGTTGCTTATAACAAAATACACAGAACTGGGTGATTTATAAAGAAAAACGACATTTATAGCTTACAGTTTCTGAGGCTGTGAAGTCCAAGGCCCATCTGGTGGTGGGGACTGTGACCCAGTGGTCTCACATTGCGAGATGGTGGAAGCAGAGAGAGAGAGAAAGACAGACTCTCCTCTTCTTTTAAAGCCCTCAGAACCACGACCCTGACCACCGTTTTTAATCCATTCACTACTGCATGGTCCTACAATCCAGTCACCTCTTCAAGACTCCACCTTTCAATTACCATGGTAGGATTTCCCACCCTCTTAACAGTCACAGTGGGGGCTAAGTTTCTAATACATAAAACTCGGGGATACAAGTCAAGTTTCATTGAGTTTTGGGGGCACGTAATTCGATCCACTACACTTGGCAATGCCCTAAGAGGTGTGTGGAAAGTAAAATTGAGCCATTAGCAAAGACAAGATCAGTTTGACTCATAGGCTCAGAATTTAAGAATTGGAAGGTAGCAGAGACCTATTTTACAGATGAAAGAACTGAAGTATGGAGAGGTCAAGTGACCTGTCCAAGATCTCAGCTGTCTAACAGGAGGCCAGACCAGAGTCTATACTTCTTAACCTCATGGCCACTGTCCTGCCATAGGGTTAATAATTGATTTCTGAAGAATTTTCAATACCTTAAATTTTGTTTACTGTTTACAAAGTAAAGCGTCATGGTGTATTTTTTCAATGAACATCTGAACCTTGCTGTTTTGGCCCTACCCCTGATACCCTAGTCTCTATAGAAGACATCAGCTGGGGACAGGATTTGGCAAAAATAGTTCTCATTTTGTATTACTTTAGTATCCTAAAATCCTTAAAATTTGGTGATAATCAGTTTTTATACTTTGCCATTTAGCCTAAGGATGTGCCACTACTAATAAGTTTGTAAACATTGAAGACATTTTTTTTCCCTCTGGTCAATTTGCATATTAATTTGGTTGTCCTTCCACTGGAAAAAAAAAATACAGATTTTATGTTTACCATTTTCTTTTTCTGTAAGGGTAATATTCAAACCAACAATGGCTCATGAACTTCTACTGATCATCACCAGGAATGACCAGCATATAGTATTCTAGAACTGTAGCCAGTAGAGCCTGGTGGCTAAGACCCAGGTTTTGATAGCAGGCTGGAATCCCTGCCTCTCCACTTACAGATAACCAACCTCTCTAAAAGCTTCAGTTTTTTCATTTGTAAAATTGAAATAGTACGTATTACACAAGATTATTATATGGATTAAATAAGATTAGTGCTTAATACATCATAAATCATAACTCTAATAAAACTAGTGTCATCATATATTATAGCTGTATTATATATCATATAATTGTTAATAATATTGCTACCATAGAAGGATCCATTTAATAGACAATATACAGTATTAAAAATGTGTGTTTTCTATGTTAATGTAGATATCGCTATAAGGTGGATAGCTTGGCTTATTATTTCTTTTCTAAAGTGCATTTAGAAAAATCCAGTTTCCAAAAGTTGAGAGACAGGCAGAACAAGACCCTCCTTTGAGACTAGGCATATGTTTAGTTGATTGTTTTCGCAGACAGATGTCTAGTTTAACATTCCTCTGTTTGGAGGAGGAGCTCGGAGACAGTGAGCCCATGTTTCCTTTGATAGTGACCATAGCTTTTGCCATAAATACAGCTTTGGCGGCAGCACAGCACAGGAACTAGCCAGTATTTACACATCTGATTGACAGCCCAAATCCACAGTGCACCAGATGAGCCCCCTGAAGGTACACCAGTTTGTCATAATATAAAAGCTTTCTATAAGGGGATTGAAATACCTTCTCTGTGCCTTTGTTAATTCAGTGAAAGAAAGCATAAAATGCTATTTGAGTTTGATCTTTGAAAAAACAAAAAGGCAAAGCAAGAGGAATCTGGGGAAATGAGTAGTTTGTTCCTGGATTCTTCCTTTGACTGATGATTGTGACATTATTTGGGATGGTTTTTTTTAAAGACATAACTTTCACCAGTGCACCATGTCTAAACATAAGCCTCATTAGATCATAGCCAAGCTGAACAATTTCTAACCTATTGAGCAAGTGCTGATGCTTCCCTCACAAAACACAGGCCAGTCTCAGATGTTGGAGGCAGATTCTGAGTCTGCTTCTCCTTGGCAGCCAAAAACACTGTAACAATAGGACAGTGTGGCTCCTTTCATCTGGGAGATTCAGAGCATTTTGTGAACAATTAAATTAACTAAGCATCCCAACAGCCCTGGCAGGTAGATAAGTGCTCTTAGGTCCTTTACAGAGGACTTAATTAATTCAGTTTTTCTTCTTGCAGAAATTGCTTGTTTGTTTACTTTACAACAGTATAGGAAATTTGAAAAAACACTTACTCTGAAGTGATTGATTTCTCTCTCCATAATATAGGCTATCTGAAAACTGAAAAACAATTTTATTAAAAAATAAATATTAAAATGTGTGTCCACCCAATCATGAAAATTAAATTGGAGTATAAATTGCCCAGGTTGACCTCAATCAACGCACAGAGAATGTCTTTTCATAGTTTGTTAGTAGCATCTGTGGAATACTGGAGGACAAAAATATCAAACTGTGGCCTATCAGTAGCCTCTCTTGGATGCTCCCTCCAAACCTCCAACCCCAATTGTGGAGTGAGAACAACTGAAAGGTAACTGGTGCTGTGCATTGTACGGTTGTGTGGTGCCCTGAACATGCCCTTCTCTTCAGATGTATTGGATAAATTACGAAAGAGATAATTAAAGAGAAAAAACATTATCTCTTTTTATTCACAAATAGTAAAAGTTGAGCAGAAGAGAAGTAACAGTCCTTGAGAATAACTTTGCAATGGTCCCATTTAGCATGGTAGACTATAATGATAATACAAATTCTTTCACTTACTGATTTGGAAATTTCAAATGGATGGATGGCAGGAGTGTGCACAGAGACCTCAGCAGCCATGGGCAGCCCCTGCCCAACAGACGACGAACACATGGGGGCCTCAGGAGCTGAGGGCAGCCATAGCCACTGCTGCAGACACCACTGCCACACAGGTGGTCTGCCACAGCCACTGCCATTGCAAGGACAGCTGACCAACACAGCAGTGGCCACCACTGCAGCAGCAGCTGCCACCACCATGCAAGCATCCTGCCAACCACTCCACTGCATTTACACAAGGAGAGTCACCAGCAGATCCCAGGGAAAGAGGTGAGCAAGTACAGACCTACAACCCAGTGGCCCAACCAACAGGGAGAATTATACTGCCACACATGGTACCATACCTGGGGATAGGAGGTGTGTGCACAGCCCACATGGCTGCCTTCATCAGAGAGAGACATGTGGAAACTCCCTGGGAACCCAAGATACCCAAATAGCATAAGGAATAAAATTCCCAATTACCACAAACCCATCCCCAAACCAGGGGAAGCAAGGACCCAGAAGGAGCCTCTGCCTGTAGGAAAGAGGAAAGAGAAAACCCACCCAGGTTCACTCATTCAAACTGAGGAGCTCCAATATACCCCAGTGGACCCATCAGGGTCATGGGACACTAGCTGAGGTGCCAACAAGCCTGCCAAGGTCACCCACACCACCCAAAGAGAGACAGAACACCCTGGCACTTCCCTCAAAAAGTCAAGAGCTCTCCCACATCCTTTATGACCAAAAACAGTGTCATTAATCCCAGCAAGGAATCATTAAGTGCCACAGTTCCTAGGCCATGGAGTCTCTCATACACAACTCCAAAACTGAATACAACCAAAGTACCCACACAGAGACTACACTACTGCATCTACGTGGAACCAGTACTAAAAGACCCTACTCAACAATCAATATAAAACACACCTACAGGAGGAAGTTTCTCTCCTCAAAGCCCACTCCAGAGTAATAGAAGTACTCTACCAGTTGAGCACACATCAATGTAGACATACTATAAATTTGAAAAAACAAGAAAATATGACACCACCAAAGGAATACAATAATTCTCAAGTACCAGACTTCATAGAACAGGAAACTCATGAAATGACTGAAAGAGAACTTTGGGCAACAATCTTAAGTAAACTCAGAGAGATACAAGAACACTCAGGCAACACAAAGAAATGAGAATAACTATCCAGGATATTAAGGAAGAAATTTACAAAGAGATTAATACCTTTAAGAAGAATGTACAGAACTCCTGGAACTGAAAGATTCATTCAATGAGATGAAAAACACAACTGACAGCTTTAGCAAGCAGAAGAAAGAATTTCTAATCTTGAAGATGGTCTTTTCAAAATAAGCCATGCACACAAAAATAAAGAATTTATAAAAATGGAGAAAATCTAAGAGAGCTGGCAGACCACATTAACTGAACAAACATCTGAATCATGAGCATTCTGGAATCGAAAGAGAAAGGAAAAGGCATTGAAAACCTATTCAATTAAATAATAGCAGAAGACATTCTAGATATAGGGAGAGACACAGACCTTCAGATCCAGGAGACTCAAAGATCCCAAAAAAAGATTTAATCCTAAAATTTCCTCTCCAAGAAGCATTGTAGTCAAACTGGCAAAGCTTAAAAACAAAGAGAGGATCTTTAAAACAGCAAGAGAAACGTGTCAAGTCACCTATAAAGGAGTCCCAACCAGACTAACAGCAGAATTCTCAACAGAAACTCTACAGGCCAGAAAAGAATGGGACGATGTATTCAAAATACTAAAAAAAACACTGCCACCCAAGAATACTATGCCCAGCAGGGCCATACTTCAGAAATCAGAGAGAAATAGTGTATTTCCCAGACCAAAAAAAAAAAATGGCAAGAGTTCACCAACACACAACCAGCACTACAAGAAATTTTCAAAGGAGTACCGCATGTGGAATCCAAAAAACAATAATCACTACCATGAACACACAAGAAAGAACAAAACCCACTGGTAGAACAAAAGTGCACACAAGAAAGAGAAACTATATCTTACCACCTCAACAAACCAATAAACAATAAAAGCAAACAATAAAAGGGGAAGAAAGGAACAAAAAAGTATTTAAAACATCCAAATGAAAATTGATAAAATGCCAGAAGTAATAAAATACATTTAATTAAGAACTCTAAATGTAAATGGATTAAATTCCCCACTCAAAAGACACAAACAGACAGATTGAATTAAAAACCTAGACCCAACTCTGTCCTGCATTCAAGACACTCATCTCATCTATAAAGACACACAAAGAATTACAGTGACGAGATGGAAAAAGATATAGCATGCAAATAGAAACCAAGAACAACAGGAGCAGCTATTCTCATATTGGATAAAATAGACTTTAAATCAAAAACCATTAAAAGAGACAGAGAAGGCCATTATTAAATGATAAAGGGATCTGTTGTGGATGAAGACATAACAACCATAAAAATATATGCACCCAACACCAGAACACCCAGATATATAAAGCAAACATTATTAGACCTAAAGAAAGAGATACACCTAAACATAATAGTTGAGGACCTGAACATGCCTCTCTCAGCATTGGACAGATCATCTAAGCAACAAATTAACAGAGAAACACAGGATTTAAACTACACTTTAGACCAATTGGACCTGGCAGATAACTACAGAATATTTTATCCAACAACTGCAGAATATATATTCTTCTCATCAGCACATGGAACATTCTCCAAAATAGTCCACATGTTAGTTCACAAATCAAGTTTCAACAAATTTTAAAAAATTGAAATCATGTCAAGTATCTTTTCTGACCACAAAATATTAAAACTAGAAATCAGTAACAAGTGAAACTCTAAAAACTATACAAATACATGGAAATTAAACAACATGCTCCTGAACAACGTAAGGGTGCTAAAAGACATTAAACAGGAAATCAAAAAATTTCTTGAAACTAATTAAAATATAGACGCATCATACCAAAACCTGTAGGATACAGTAAAAACAGTACTAAAAGGGAAGTTTATTGCAATTAACATTTGCATCAAAAGAATGGAAAGATTTCAAATAAATAGCCTAACACTAAACCTCAAAGAACTAGAAAAAAACAAGAACAATCCAATCCCAAAATTAGTAAATGGAAAGAAAGAATTAAGGTCAGAGCAGAACTATGTGGAATAGAGACCCCCAACAATGACACAAGAGATCAATGAAACAAAAAGTTGCTTTTTTGAGAAGATAAACAAAATAGACAAGCTTTTAGCTAGGCTAACTAAAAAAAGAAGAGAGAAGACCCAAATAATATAATCAGAAATGAAAAAGGAGACATTACAACCAATACCACAGAAATACAAAGAACCATTAGAGACTATTTTAAACAACTATACACCAACAAATCTGAAAACCTGGAGGAAATAGATAAATTTCTGGACACATAACAAACTACAAAGACTGAACCAAGAAGAAATAGAAAACCTGAACAGACCAATGACAGGCAATGAGCCTGAAGCAGTAATCACCAGTCTCCCAACAAATAAAAGCCCAGGACTGGATGGCTTTATTGATAAATTCTACCAAACCTTAAGAGAGGAATTAATACAAATTCTCTTCAAACTATTCCAAAAAGTTGAAACAGAGGGCATTCTCCCAAACTAATTCTATGAGGCCAGCATCACCCTGATACCAAAACTAGATGAAGATATAACAAAAAAAGAAAGAAAAAAGAAAACTGCAGACCAATATCTCTGATGAACATAGATGCAAAAATACTCAGCAAAATATTAGCAAACAGATTACAGCAACATATCAAAAAAAGTATACACCATGATCAAGTGAGATTCATCCCAGGAATGCAAGGATGGTTCAAAATACACAAATCAATAAATGTGATATACCACATCAATGAAATCAAGAACAAAAACCATATGATTATCTCAATAGACACAGAAAAAGCATTTGAAAAAATGCAACATATTTTCATAATAAAGACTCTCGGCAAACTAGGTACAGAAGGAAAGTATCTCAACACAAAAAAGCCATGTATGACAAACCCACCAAGAATATCATCCTGATCAGGAACAAGATCAGGATGGATGACTACTTACTTTTACCACTCCTATTTAATATATATTTAACATAGTATTGGAAGTACTAGTCACAGCAATCAGGCAAGAGAAAGAAATAAAGGACATCCAGATTGGAAAAGATGAAGTCAAACTGTCCTTGTTTGCAGGTGACATGATCCTATGTATAGAAAGACCTAAAGAGTCTATAAAAAAACCTCTTATATTTGATAAACTATTTCAGTAATGTTTCAGGATACAAAATCAACAAACAAAAATCAGTAGCATTTTTATACTCAAATAAGAAACAAGCAGAAAAAGAAATCAAGAAAACAAGCCCCTTTATAATAGTCATCAAAAAAATAAAATATCTTGGAATAAATTTAACTGAAGAGGTGAAATATCCCTACAATGAGAACTACAAATTATTCCTGAGAGAAATTAAAGCAGACACAAAAAGGTGGAAAGACATTCCACGTTCTTAGATTAGAAGAATTAACATTGTGAAAATGTCCATACTACCTAAAGCAATCTACGGATTCAATGCAATCCCCATCAAAATATCAATGACATTCTTCACAGCAATAGAAAAAGCAATCGTAACATTTATATGGAACAGCAAAAGACCTTGGATAGCCAACAAAGCAATCCTGAGCAAAAAATAAATAAAGCCAGAGTCATAACAGTACCTGACTTCAAATTATACTACAAAGCTATAGTAACCTAAACAGTATAATACTGGCATCAAAACAGACATTCAGAAAAATGGGACAGAATAGAGAACCCAGAAATCAACCCACATACTTACAACCCATTGATCTTCAACAAAGCCACTGAAAACATACATTGGGGAAGAGATTGCCTCTTCAATAAATGGTGCTGGGAAAACTGGACACCATATGTGGAAGAACAAAACTAGACCTATCCTTCTTGCCATATATCAAAATCAACTCCAAGTAAAGACTTAAATATAAGACCTGAAACTATGAAACTTCTAGAAGAAAACACAGGGGAAACACTTCACCAAGTAGGACTGGGCAAAAACTTTATGAATAAGACCCCCAAAGCACAGGCAACTACAGAAAAAATAAACAAATGGGATTATATCAAACTAAAAAGCTCCTGCACAGCAAGAGAAACAGTTGACAGAAGGAAAATACCACCTACAGAATGGGAGAAAATTTTTGCAAACTATGCATCAGAGAAGATTAATATCCAGAATATAAAAGGAACTCAAAAAGCTTAACAGTTAAAAAAAAAACAAGTATCCTAATTTAAAAAATAGGTAAAGGAGCTGAACAGGCACTTCTCAAAGGAAGATATACAATGGCCAACGGGTACTTGAAAAAATGCTCAACGTCACTAAGCATCAGGGAAATGCAATTCAAAACCACATTGAGATATCACCTCACCCCAGTTAGACTGGCCAGTATCGAAAAGACAGAGAATAAAAAGTGAGGTATGGGGAGAAAAGGGAACCCTTCTACACTGTTGCTGGGAATGTAAATTAGTGCAGCCATTGTGGAAAACAGTATGGAGGTTCCTCAAACAATTACCAATAGAAGTGCCATACGATCCAGCTGTCCCACTGCTGGGTATATACCTAAAGGAATGGAAATCACCATGTCAAAAGGATACCTGCACTCCCATGTTAATAGCAGCTCTACTTACAAGAGCCAAGAGTTGGAACCAACCTAAATGTCCTTCGTCAGATGACTGGATAAGGAAAATGGTATACATACACAATGAAATACTACTCTGCCATAAAAAAGAATGAAATTATGCTATTCACAGCAACATGGATGAACTTAGAGAAAATTACCTTAAGTGAATTAAGTGAGGCACAGAAAGAGAAATACCACTTGTCTTCACACAAAAGTGGGAGCTAAAAATAAAAATGAATGAATAAAAAGGAAAGAAAGATACAACAATCACAATAAAAAGGAGAGAACAGAACTGAGGCCTCCAGAAGTGGAAAGGGGAGGGAGGGAAGTGGGAGGGTTAATGAGAAATTGGTGAAGGGCCATAAACAATGTTTACATTGTGTAATGTTGAATATACTAATTATCCTGATTTGAGCATCACATATTGCACACAATGAGGATATTCAATGCTGTACCCCACAGATATGTACAATCAATTATGTTTCAATAAGTGAAATGAAAAAAAAGAAAATTTCAAATTAATTTTCACTGGACTCAACCTGGCATCATATCTTGTTAAAAACGTGAAGCCTGAACAAACTCTTCTGAAATGACTTTATCTGATCATTACCAAAAATCAGTCTAGATTTACAACACAGTGAAGTCAAATAACACCGAGTCACAAAAATATTCAGTTCATTCATTCTTCTAGTCTGTTAACATTTGTTGACATAGTCAGAGATGTGAATGAGGAAGGGCTTTGTGACTGCTGTGGGAATCATAACTCCGCATATGTTGGAATTGGAGGTTCACTAGAGACAGCATTATTGGCCCTCTCTATCTAGAGTGGGGAGTCAATACGGCCATGCTAGAAGGCTGGGGTAAGTTCCAGAACAGCTGGTAGGAGCTTAGAGTGGAAATCCAGAGAAGGAGTTATTTGTTCCTGAATGCCTACAGGAGAGAGAAAGGATTTGTGGCAAACACAGTTCATTGTCTACACAAACCACACACACACACACACACACACACACACACACACACACACACACACACACACACACTCCTTCATCCTTCCTAACAGAATGCACTTGAATCAGGACTTGGAGGAAGATGTCTTATCACAGCACAGGTGGACCGGTCCATTGATGAGCTCGCAGTAACATTGTAGCTGGTGAGATGTAAGTGAACATGTGTTGTGAGGTTTCAGAGAAAGCTTTTCTTTCCTGACAAACTGAAAGCCCCTTTTCTATCATCCCCTTCCTCTTGATATAAGGTTGGGATAGTTAGAGCTGCAATTGCTATCTGAGATCATGAGGAAAAGGATAAGAAATCACCAGAACCACTGAGCCCACGTCATCACTGTCAACTCTTTGCGTCCTTGCTGTGTGAGCAACATAAACTCCTCTTGTTTCAACTATTATTTTTCAGGTATTTTGTTACTTGCACCTGTAAGTATTCCCAACTGAAAAAGGAATCTTGTGAACGGTCCTTGGTAATTTCTTATAATGCACTGCAGGAGAGATGGGATTGAAATGTCTAAGTAAGTTACCGATTGCTCAAGACATATCCTGAAACACTGATCCCTAAAAAATCTGGAACTCGAAGAGGGCTGGGAAGGAAGCTAATTCCCCGTTGGAGAGGGGACGGACCCAGTAAATTATTATTCAGCATCCCCATCAAATGCCTTATATGGTAGGATTCTATGAAAATCTGTCAAGTGTCTATGCCAGAACTGAAGCCTCCAGAGACATCATTATTAATATTCAAATCAGAATAAAAAATGAGTTACGGAGAGTAAAGGCCCCACCAGGATCACCCTTTCCTCCTCCCTCACCACTCCCCGCCCCCACAAAGGAACACTATTTTTACTCAGTTATTCAATTGAATATATTGGCCAATTTTCCCTTTCTATTTTGCTAGCACATCTCAAATGTTGCAATGGCAAGGACTGTGCCTCCTGTGCTGGACACTTAATATGCATCTAATTCAAATGGGTATGATTATCTATGAAAGAGCAGGTAGAGATTAATCACGAATTCTGGGAGCATTGGCACCAGATACTTGGGTTCCAGTTGCACATTCAACTCTCACAAGCTGCCTGGGTTGGCAAGTTGCTTAGCCTCTTTGTGCCCCAATTGTCTCATCTGTAGCAGTGGAGACAGTGTCTCCTGGATATGAGTGGTAAAGATTAAAACATGTAGTATATGTAGTGTACTTATAACAGGACCTGACACCTAGAAAACACTTGATGAATGCAATCTAACACTATTACTCCTTTTCCAGATTGAATCATTTTAGCTCACAGAGGCTAAGTAACTTGTCGAAGGTTTCCCAGCCAGTAAGTAGTGAAACTGTCTCAAAATGTCTCTCTAGTGTATATAACATTATGATAATATATCTTTTACTATATGTGGTAAACATTACTATTGCTCACTAATATTCAATGGTCCTTGACTTCTGCAATGGATGGGAGACTACACACTGTCTAGCCCCCTTGCGATTAGTCAGTGAGACTGTGCGATGAGACCTGTGCGTGTCAGTGAGGCCGTGAAAAACCCTGAAAGATTCTTCGTTCTCTCTCTTCTGCTGCTGTGTCACCCAGCAAAGTTTCAGAGATTGAGTCTCCACCATCCCAGAGCTCTGAGAAACTAAGGAAAGCAACCTACACAGCACCCGCCCCCACAAGAGGTCTTTTAAGAAAAGCGAGAAATAAACTTTTATGTGTTCAGCACTGAGATTTGGGGGTTGTTACCATAGCATCAGCCTATCTCAACTCATAGAGTAAATTTCAAAATATTGTATAAAAAAGACAGAGTATTAACTTAATGTCATATTTAATTAATATGATATTATCCCAGTGGCTCATTGGAGATCACCTTGAGCATATAGAATAATATTTATTTTAATGATTAAAAATAAGGATAAAGTACTAACCTGAAATATTGATAATAGGGGGAACTGGATATGGGGTTGTATTAGTCTATTCCTGTTGCTTATAACAAAATACTTGAAACTGGGTGCTTTATAAGAAAACAAAATTTAGTGCTTATGGTTTCAGAGGCTAGGAAATCCAAACTCCAGGGAACACATCTATCTGGTGAAGGCTTTCTTTGGTGGTGACTTCAGTGACAGCAGGGTATCACATTACAAAATGGCAGGGCAGAGAGAGAGAGTTCCTCATGCACTCACCTTTTAGAGCCCTCAGAACCACGTCCCAACCACCATTATTAATCCATTCACTGCAGCGTGGTCCTACAATCTAATCACCTGTTCAAGGCCCCACCTTTCAATTCCCATAATAGGATTTCCTACCCTCAGCAGTCACAATGCAGATTAAGTTTGGGGGGAACATTCAACTCAAGGCAGAGGTATATGGGGATTCTGTGCTCTCTTTACAATTTTTCTGGAAATCTAAAACTATAAGAAAAAAACTTTGTTTTAAAATAGGGATAGAATATAACAGTACATAAAACAAAGAAAATGGGTTTTAAAATGTGAAATTAATTTTTAAAATAGGGATAGAACATAACAGTACATAAAACAAAGAAAATGGGTTTTAAAATGTGAAATTAATTTGCTTGAAAATGCTTACATGTGAACAGCTTTTATGGCAAAATCTCTTCACTTAATTAGTTATTTCTGTGCATATCCCTGTAAAGCTAAAGCACTTCCTAAAAATGTGTAAAGGAACAGGAATTACTGCGCCCATTCAGTAGGTAAGAAAATGGATATAGGAGAGAGGTGAAGTGACCTGCATGAGGTCACACACTAATTAGTGACAAAGCCAAGAATAGACCTGGCCTCCCATGAGGGCAACTTTGCTTTTTCCTCTTCCTCTCTTGAAATGGCAAGACTCTTTTACAAAAGCTCATGGGAAAAAGAAATTTTCAATTTAATGGAAACTATTCAGACAATCTGTCACAGAAAAATAATTCAAATGCTATGAGGTGAGGAATCTAATTTTTCTCTCTTAATTTCAAAAAAACATAACTGGAAAATCAATTCATTGAGGAAATGATTGTTGATATTCCAAGCATCCCCAAAACCCTGACTTTTACCAAATCTTAGTGACTTATAGTACACTTATTATAGTACACTTCAATTTAATAAAAATATGTCCTTCATACAAATCTATTAAGCTAATCATATTTATTAGAATAAATTTGTCATCAATAAACAAAATTATCATATATGTCTTTCAACTTTTTTAAATACAAAATATTCTTATTCTGAAAGCCATTAGTATAAATTTCTGTACATAAATTACATGATGTGATGAAGTATGAGCTGCATATTTTCCAGTGAAAGTATGTCTGAATTACTAACGGGCTGTATAAAAACCTTGCCTAGTGTCATACCAGAACATAAAATTTCATTTGATTTAAAAAAAAAAAAAAAGCAGAGGCTATTATATCCACCAGGAGAGTATGAAGGAAAATTAAGACAAGAATATTAATCATTTCACTCAACAAAGAACTATTAGATTATACCAGAGACCATCAAGGACTCTTCCTGCATTTCAACTGTCATTCTGTCATTATAGGCAGCTGAAAAACAATGTTAGTGGAAGATTGGTCAGGGACAGTAAGGAGAGCTTTGCTATTGACACACTTTATAGTATGTGATTAGTCCAGTGGATTCAAGAGTGGAGGGCACAATGCCTCTCTTGGGAGTCCAAGATCCCAGTGGTGGCCTTAGTGATCCCACCCAAGATTGCCAACTTAAGCTGAGGAGTTACATACACAGTGCCTCAGCACCTCTCTAGGGGATTCAGGGTCCCACTCAAAGGTACGATGATCCCACCCAGAGTTCCCACTTCATCTGAAGAGCTGCTGAGCACCATAGTGTCTCTCTTGAGTTGCAAGGTCCTGGCCACAGCCCCAGAAGTCCTGCCCAGGGTTGCCCATTTAAGCTGAGGAGCTTCAGAGCACCCCAGTGCCTCTCTCAGGGACACAGAATCCTGGATGCAGCACCACTGAGCCTGTCAAGGGTTGCCTTTCCAGTTGAGAAACCACAGAATCCCCAAAACCTCTCATGGGAGGTTCCAGCTATAGCCATAGTGACCTATACCCAGGATTGGACACTCCAGCTGAGGAGCTGCAGAGTGTCCCAGTGCTTATCCCAGGGGTTTGCAGTCCTGCCTATTACCCCAGCTATCCTGACCACTTTAGTAGAGCAACAGCCAATTATGACAGCACCTCTCCTGGAAACCCAAAGTCCCACAGTAACCCCAACAACCCTGTCCAGGGTCACCCAGTTCAGCTGAGGAAGCACTGAGTGAATCAGTATATCTCCCAGGAAGTAACGTCCCACTTGCAGCCCTAGCACCCCCACCCAATGTCACCCACTCCAGCAAGGAGCTCCAGAGCATCCCAGTGCCTAGGTCACAGAGGCACTCACAAACAAATTCAATGTTAAATACAGTCAAAGAAATCATATGAAAACTAGACCGTTGTGCTCACACAGAACCAAAACTAAAACACTCTTCCCAACTGACACCATAGAACACATCTACAGGAAAGAGTCTCTACCTTCATAAGCTACTCCAGAAAATTAGAAGAAGCAACTGTTCCAACACATGCCCAGACATTAACATGGTAATACAAGAAACATGAGAAAACAAGGAAACAAGACAATCCCAAAGGTATACAATAATCTCCAATACCAGACCTCAAAGAGAAAGAAATCTGTGAAATGCCTAAAAAGGAATTCCAAATAATAATTTTAAGGAAATACAGTAAGATGCAAGAGAATACACATAGATAACACAATGAAAATAGAAGAAAACAATTCATGATCTGAAAAAGAGATTCTAACAAAGATATAGATATTATTTTTTTAAAAAAGCAGAAGTCTTAGAACTAAAGAAATCATTAAATGAAATTAAAAAAATACAGCTGAGCAGTTAAGCAACAGGCTAGATAGAGCAGAAGAAAGAATTTCTGAACTTGAAGACAGATTCTTTTAAATAACCAATCAGATAAAAATAAAAGAAGAATAAGAGGAAGAAGAAAAAAGAATAAAGAATGCCTATGAGATATATGGAGGAAGATTAAGTGTACCAACATCCATATTATGGATATTCCAGAAGGGGAAGAGAAGGGAAAATTTATCAAAAACGTGTTTATCAAAAGAATAGCTAAAGTATTTCCAAATATTGGAAAAGGTATGGACTACCAGCTCCAAGAGGCTCAAAGATCCCCAAACAGCTTTAATCCAAAAAGGTTCTCTGTGAGAAATAGTGTAGTCAAATGCCAAATGTCAAAGACAAGAAGAATACTAAAAACAGCAAGAGAAAAGCATCAAGTCCCCGATAAGGGAATCTCTATCTGACTAACAATAGATTTCTCAGCCGAAACCTTTCAGACTGAGAGAGAGAGTGGGATGATATATTCAAAGTATTAAAAGAAAAAAACTGCCAGCCAAGAATACTACACCCAGCAAAGCTATCCTTCAGAAATGAAGGAGAAATAGTGTCTTTCTTAGATAAACAAAAACTGTGGGAATTCACCACCACAAGACCAGCTCTGCAAGCAATCCTCAAGGGAGTCCCACACGTGGGAGTCCCCAGTGAGTGATAATTATCATGAATACACAAGAAAGAATAAAATCTACTAATACAGTAGATATGCAAATGAGAAAGAAAGAAACTGTATCTTATCACTGGGAAAAAAATCAATAAACAAAGAAATAATAAAAGGAAAAGAAAGGAACAAAGTAAATATAAACATCCATTTAAAAAATTAATAAAATGGCAGGAGTATGGCAATGCTTTTCAATAACAATCTGGAATATAAATGGATTAAATTCCCCACTTAAAAGATATAGACTGACTGAATGGATTAAAAAACTATCTCCTGCCTGCTAGAAACTCACTTCACAAGGGAGCACTTGCACACTATTGGTGGGAATGTAAATTAGTACAACAGTTATGGAAAACGGTATGGAGGTTCCTCAAAAAACTAAAAATATATTTGCCATAAGATCCAGCAATCCCGCTGCTGGGTATTTATTCAAAAGAAAGGAAACTAGCATACCAAAGAGATAGCTACACTTTCATGTTTACTGCAGCACCATTTGCGATAGCCAAGATATGGAATCAACCTAGTTGTCCATTGACATATAAATGGATGAAGAAAATGTTTTATATATACAAAATGGAATACTACTCAGCCATGAAAAATAATAAAATCCTGTCATTTGCAGCAATATCGATGAGCTAGAAGGCATGTTAAGTGAAATAAGTCAGGCATGAAAAGATAAATACCACATGTTCTCACTCATATGTGGGATCTAAAAAAAAAAAATAAGATGAACTTTCAGAAATAGAAAGGAGAAATTGGTTACTAGAGGCTGGAAAGGGGAGGAATGGGGGAAGATGGGAAGAAATTGGATAATGTACACAAAATTACAGTTAGATAGGAAAAATAAGTTCTAGTGGTGTACAGTAGTGCTACGCATCTATAATTAACAATTATTTATTGTACGTTCTCAAAGGCTGGAAAAGAGGTGATCTCATCACAAAGAAATGATAGTTTTATGATGATGAATATGCTAACGACCCTGACTTAATCATCACACATTGTATACATGTATTGAAATATAACTCTGTACCCCATAAGTATGTACAATCAATACATGTCAATTAAAAAATCAATTCCTTTTTTTAAAAAAAGAGTGAGAAACATTCATCTCAGAGGATGTGTATAAAAAGTATATTCAAACCTGTATTTACTTTTTAATCTTAAAATATATGTGTCCACACTCATTTAATACAAATTACACACTGATTTTGACATGGCTTTCCAAATATATTGATCCGTTATGTGTTAAGTACTTCCAAGGGACATACTCACTTTTCAGATATCTTGTCTCAATCTGGCAGTACTGCATATTATAGGGTAGGCACTGCAATCACAGAAAGTATACAATAGTTGAAGTACGATGTGCCATTTTTCAAATGCTTAGGTGTTACATTTAGAAAATCAATATACTACACCACGGAAGAGTAAAAATAAGAAACCAACTGACTATGTAATTGCTAAATCCACTGCTTTTCAATTCCCTGAATCACATGGGGCATTACCCTATCTACTGGTCAGTAGTCGCATGGTGGCACATACTAAAATGGGAAGACAGAAAATAAATAAGTAAACCAATAAATTAGCATGTCAGTTTTAAATAGTGTTAAGTTCCATGGAGAAAAAATAATAGAAAACTGTGACAGATAGCAACATCGTAGGATGAGGGGCACACTTTAGGTTATATGCTCAAAGAAGATAACATACAGCAAAGATCTAGATGAGAAGGAGCCATTCATGCAGAAATCTGGGGCCGAGCATTCCAGGAAGAGCATCGGTGAAGGCCCTAAGACAGGTGAAGAGGCTGTCCTGTTTGAAAATGCCAAGTAGGCTGGTGGCTGGGTATAGTGAGCAAGGAAGGATAGGGATATACAGAGACAGGGACATGACTGTGTATGACTTCCGTAGACCCTGGGAAGGAGTTTAGACTTTATTTTGAGTACAATTGGAAGCCACTGGAAGATATCAAACAGAAAAATAGCACAATCTGAATTACATTTTTGAAAGATTATTCTGGCTGTTATAAGGCAAATAGATTTTATGAGAAAAGAGGAAGCAAAGATCAGGCAAGAAGCAGCATTATTCACAATAACCGAAAGTTGGAAACAAGCCACGGATCCATCAACAGACGAATGGATAAATAATACGTGGTATGATCATACAATGGAATATCATTCGGCCTTAAAAAAGGAAGGTAATTCTGACACGTGCTACAACATGGATGAAGTCTGAGGACATCATGCTACATGAAATAAGCTAGTCACAAAAGGAAACACTGTATGAGTACATTTATATGAGGTACCTAAAATAGATTCATAGAGACAGAAAGCAGAATGGTGGCTGACAGAGTCTGGGGGAAAGAGGAGAGGGGGAGGTGTTGTTAAATGAGTACAGAGATTTAGTTTGAGAAGATGAAAACGTTGTGGAGATAGATAGTGGTGGTGGCTGCACAACAACGTGAATGTACTTAATGCCACTGAACTGTGCAATTAAAAATGGTTAAGATGGTAAATTTTGTGTTATGTATATTTTACCACACACACACAAAATTAAGAGGTTAAAAGAAGAAAAAAGAAAGACCAGTCGAGAAATGATGATAGCTCGGACAGTTTAGTAGAAGTGGGTAGATAAGAGATATATTTTGGAGACAGAGCCTAGAGGACTTGTGGATAGATTGTGGAAGGCAAAGAGGAGGAAAGGTGAGGGGGGAATAAAAAGGACATGACTTCTAGGTTTTTGACTTAAGTTGTCACATGGTGGTATAATGCATATTGCTGGGGAAGGCCTGGGGCTTGTGCTGGTGGTTAAGAATGGGTAGAGTAGAAATCTAGAGTTCTATTTCAGATATAATAAGTTTGTGATACCTACCAGAGTACAACCAAGCTCAGGTGTCAAGTTGATAGTCAAACATTAAGTAGTCTGGAGGTCAGAGGGAAGGATATCCTGGATATGTGAGTCCAGAAGTCTTTTGTATACAAAGCCAAAGAAGAGAGTGTGGCCAAAGAAGCTGGCCTTGCCTTTTTACTTGGCTTGAAAGTTCAGAATATATTATATCCAAGAAAGTAAAATAGTTTTCAACATAAAATACTTAAACCATTTCTCTTTTTGTGAACAAGAGAAAGTTGAGACAAGATGAGAAGAAAAAACAAGTTTTTATGAAAACTGGGAATAATTTCCCAACCTCCCCAGCTCTGGTGAGTGGTTACGTAAAAATGCTTATAATCTTTAATGTCTCTTCTAAGTCTCGCGTTTGCTTTATAATGATAACTAACTTTCGTATGTAGATGTTAGCTTTCCAACTAGTTTGTCCCCAGGTGAAGAACATGTGTAAAAATTGTAACCCCTATTAATGCAATGCCCTGCACATAAAAGACACTCAATACCTATGTCTATTGATAAACTAACACCTTAGGGAGACCAGTAAGACAGTTACCTGGTAGGGGGAGCAGTTTCTTGACCTGAGGAAAATAGCAGGATAAAATGTGATACTGAAATTGTTGGCGCTTTTCAGGAGCAGCATCCTACTTTATTTAATTAATTAATTAATTATATTTATTTATTTATTCATTCATTCATTCATTCGTTTGTTTGTTTATTTATTTTGCCTAAATTGCCTAGAAAAAAGAAAACAGTCTAAACTATTCAAATGGAATGGCAAACTCAAAATGTCAATGCCACTTCTTCCCTGTGAAGTGAATATGTCTGGCAGAATAGGAGCTTGAAAGATTACTCATTAGTTAAGGTTTATTTAATTAAAATAGTATCCCTGATTATCATAAGGTGATGGGCAGGAAAATCTCTGTGGATCAACACACTCTGCTATTCCATGTCAGGTTAAATTCAAAACAGGTCAGCAGCACTCGTCACTCACACTCATTCACTCAACAAACATTCATTGATGATCTACCATAGTCCGGGTACCCTCAGTTCTCAAGTAGCTCATAGGTATGTTCACAGTCTAGTTTCCTTGTATGCAATAAGAAGAAAAGACATTTTCAGGATCTTAATGCTGGTGGATGATACACAGTTCAAAAACAAGGTTTCCTACAAACCAGAATTTATTAAGTTGGGAACATTTTAAATATTACATTATAGGATATCGATTTGTAGATAAATAATGTGTTACTACTAGATGACTGGAAGATTTCTCCCAACATAAAGATCAGGATGATGACATATGTCAAAAGCAGCTGCTTTACCAATGACATTGAAACATCTGGAGAAGGAAGTGACCTTTCAGAAGAAGAGCGGTCAGACTAGAAGTTGGAGAATGGGAAGGATGAATTCCAGCAGCTGGCCGCAGGTGACCAGCACTGCCAAGTGCTAGAAGGCCAAATTCTCAGAGTCAGCCCATCAGCTGCCAGTGGTAGGTCTCTGCTTCTGGAGGTGAATGCATCAGGTTAGCAGTTGAAATATAAATCATAAAACTCGTCTCCCATGTTCAGATTGCATACACATTAAGCATAGTTCTCATTGCAATTTGGATGCTCAGTTAGATTTCCCTTTGCTGGTAAGAAAATAAAGCTACCTGGTCTTCTTATGATTATATTTTGTATTTTTTTTGTGTGTGTGTGTGTCCGGCAACAGATCGCAACCCTCAGTGTCGCGCCCGTACCGGACCGGGACCGGCAACAGGATCGCAACCCTCGGCGCTGCGCCCGCACCTCGCTCAGCCAGTGAGCGGGAACCGGTCTGTATGTGGGATCCGAACCCTCGGCGGGAGCGCCGCCGCGCTCCCAAGCGGTGCACTGTAGCAGTGCGCCACCGGGCCGGCCCTATATTTTGTATTTTAATTAAGCTTACATTCTGGCTTATATATCAAGCCCAAATGAACTGGTTTATGTGAGTCTCAAGGTGCTGAATACATCAAACCTCAGAACCTGCAAATCTAAAGGCTTGACCTTAAATTCATCAAGGTAAATGCCAAACTGGGAGGCGCTTTTGCAGGCAGCCCACCGACCTCCCCAAGTGACATCCTAACCATGGCATAGTTGCACTTTTAAGCCCCAGTGGAATTCCCTAGAAATTTTGGTATGGATTATCCTACATTCCTGTTAGTATTGCTTCACCTTTGACATTTGCTTTTTTTTCTTCAATGGGTAATCTGACCTGTTGAGTTTTAGTTTTATTTTGTTTTATATTTTTAAGCCTGAAAGGAAAAAAGTGTTCATAATTTCTGTGTCACCTTGAGATTTGTTTCCTATAAATCAGAGAGGCATTTCTTGCCCGACATAAGGATCCTCAGGCCCAGGGTCCAGTTGCTACATATATCCCCCCTAAAACAGGTGAAAATCATCACTTTCTCACTCTAAGAACCTGGGAACAAATAGCAACAAAAGTTCGTCACATTCCCCCCATGCACTAGGTTAAAAACACACCTAGGAGATCTTAATACTATAGTTAGGGGGTCACATAAATATGATACAGCAGAAACAAAGCCGCCTATAACTTTGGATTTGTGAGCAAGATCTTCTAATAAGAGCTGTCAGATGCTTGTTACTACAAAATAAATGCCTTTTGGCTGCTTTTGTTTGTTTGTTTGTTTGCTCCTTTGATTAAAAAGAAAGCAAAACTGAAACACAATTCTTAAACAAATTTTAAATGGTATCATCATTGCTAATGCTTTTTTTACAATTCAGTTCATCACTGCAGGCAAATCAGTTTCTCATTCATAAATTCTCTGATTGTCAAAACAATGTACATGATCGTTTATCATAACGTAATATATATTTGAAAGCAATCATAACATGAAGAAGGCTTTCTCTTATGTAAACGACAGCCTATTTTGATACATTTTAAAGGCAAGCCCTGATTGGCTATTTACTAATTTGTTGCTATGAGAAACATAATACTTTATTTTGGAAACCTTCAGAATTTTAGTTGCTCTGTAGTGTTGTATTTGAATTTCTGAGCTCTTTTTTTGTTTGTTCTTTTGCTTGTTTTTTGTTTTTTAGCTTTGGTATCTGTAGTTTTCCAGATTTTTAAAATGTAACCTTTTTATCTAAAAATATTTCTGTTTAGAATTTTTTAATAATTTATTTATAACATTCACAAATCGCACAACAGTATGGAAATTATTATACAGCATATTAGAATGTCTAGTGGCAAACAGGAGAAACAAACTCTGCTTGACTTACCCAAAAGAGAATTTACTGATGGTATATTAGTTTTCAAAGAATATTGTAACCAAATACCACAAACTAGGTGGCTTAAAACAGTAGAAATTTATTATTTCACAGTTCTGGAAGCTGGAAGACTGAAATCAAGGTGTTGGTAGGGCCATCCTCTTTCCACACGTTCTCAGGAAGAATCCTTCCTTGTTTCTCTCAGCTTCTGGTGGTTCCCAGCAATCCTTAGCCTTCCTTGGCTTGTAGGTATGAGTAGGTCACTCTGATTTCTGCCTCGGCAGTCACACGGCATTCTCACTATGAGTCTATGTGTCTCTTCTGTTCTTATGAGGATTCCAGTTGTATTGGATTAAGGTCCATCCTAATCCAGTATGACCTTATCTTAACTTGAGAACCTATTTCTATTGTTTTCTATTTACTTAATTTTATTTATTTATTTTACTTTTATCATTACACGATATAAACATTTTTTATGGACCTATATTAATTTCTTCCTAACTCCCCCACCCCTTCCTCCTTTCCGACCTCTGGTGGCCTAAATTCTGTTCTCTCCTTTTGAAAGTTAAAGGAATTATTCTGATTGTTGTATCTTTCTTTCTTTTTTTTTTTTTTTTCCAGCTCCCACTATTGAGTGAGGACATGTGGTATTTCTCTTTCTGTACCTGGCTATATAATTTCCTCTAAGTTCACCCATGTTGCTGCAAATGACAGAATTTCATTTCTTTTTATGACAGAGTAGTATGTCATTGTGTATATATACTGCATTTTCTTTATCCAGTCATCCATCAATGGATGCTTTGGTTGGTTCCAACGCTTGGCTCTGGTAAGTAGAGGTGCGATAAACACGGGAGTGCAGGTGTCCCTTTGATGTGATGATTTCCATTCCTACACCCAGCAGTAGGATTGCTGGATCATATGACAGTTCTACTTGTAGTTGTTTGAGGAACCTCCATACTGTTTTCCATAATGGCTGAACTAATTTACGGTCCCAGCAGCAGTGTAGGAGGGTTCCCTTTTCTCCATATCCTTGCAAGCATTTGTTATTCTCTGTTTTTTTGATATTGGCCACTCTAACTGGGGTGAAATGATATCTCAATGTGGTTTTGAATTGCATTTCCCTAATGCTTAGTGATGCTGAGCATTTTTTCAAGTACCCAATGGCCATTTGTATGTCTTCCTTTGAGAAGTGCCTATTCAGCTCCTTTGCCCATTTTTTAATAGGTTACTTGTTTTTTTTTTAACTGTTAAGCTCTTTGAGTTCCTTGTATATTCTGGATTTTAATCTCTTGTCTGATGCATAGTTTGCAAATATTTTCTCCCACTCTGTAGGTTGTCTTTTCCCTCTGTTAACTTTTTCTCTTGCTGTGCAGAACCTTTTTAGTTTGATGTAATCCCATTTGTTTATTTTTTCTGTAGTTTCCTGTGCTTTGGGGATCTTGTTCATAAAGTCTTTGCCTTGTCCTACTTCCTGAAGTGTTTCCTCTAAGTTTTTTTTTTTTTTTTTTTTTTTTTTTTTTTGGTAGTTTTAGAGTTTTGGGGCTTATGTACAAGTCTTTAATCCATTTTGAGGTGATTTTGGTATATAGCATGAGATATGGATCTAATTTCATTCTCTACATATGGATGTCCAGTTTTCCCAGCACCACTTATTGAAGAGTCAGTCTTTTCCCCCATGTATGCTTCTGTTGCCCTTGTCAAACATCAGTCGGTTGTAATTCATGGGTTGATTTCTGGGTTCTCTATTCTGTCCATTGGGCTGAGTGTCTTTCTATGCCAGTATTAGGCTGTTTTGGTTACTATAGCTTTGTAGTATAATTTGAAGTCAGGTAGTATTATACTACCAGCTTTATTTTATTTATTTACTTTTTTTGCACAGGATTGCTTTGGCTATTGGGGGTCTTTTGTTGTCCCATATGAATGTTTGCATTGTTTTTTCTATTTCTATGAAGAATGTAATTGGTATTTTGATGGGGCTTGCATTGAACCTGTAGGTAGCTTTGGGTAATATGGACATTTCCACAATGTTAATTCTTCAGTCCAAGAGCATGGAATGTCTTTCCATCATTTTGTGCCTTAATCACTTTGTGCTTTAATTTCTTTCAGCAGTGATTTATATTTCTCATTGTAGAGATATTTCACCTCCTCGGTTAAGTTTATTCCCGGGTATTTTATTTTTGTGGTGACTATTGTAAAGGGGATTGCTTTCTTGATTTATTTTTCTGCTAGTTTGTTATTGGAGTATAAAAATGTTGCTGAATTTTTTGCATGTTAATTTTGTATCCTGCAGTTTTACTGAAATCATTTATCAGCTCTAAGAGTTTTTTTGGTAGAATCTTTATGTTTTTCTCTATATAGGACCATTTCATCTGCAAACAGGGACAGTTTGACTTCATCTTTTCCAATCTGGATGTCTTTTATTTCTTTCTCTTGCCCAAGTGCTCCAGCTAGTACTTCCAATACTATGTTAAATAGGAGTGGTGAGAGTGGTCATCCTTGTCTTGTTCCTGTCCTTAAGGGAAAAACTGAAAAATTGATACTGGCAGTGGGTTTGTCATATATGGCTTTTATTGTGTTGAGATACTTTGCTTCTATACCTAGTTTGCTGAGTCTTTAGCATGAAGGGATGTTGCATTTTGTCAGTCTGTCTATTGAGATAATCATATGGTTATTGTTCGTGATTTTGTTGAGGTGTTGTATCACGTTTATTGATTTGAGTATGTAGAACCACCCTTGCATCCCTGGAATGAACCCCACTTGATCATGGTGTGTTTTTTGATGTGTTCCTAAATTCTGTTTGTTAATATTTTATTGTGTATTTTGCATCTGTGTTAATAAGAGATATATGCCTGTAGTTGTCTTTCTTTTTTTGTATCTTTGTCTGGTTTTAGTATTAGGGTGATGCTGGCCTCATAGAATGAGTTTGGGAGAATGGCCTCTGTTCAATTTTTAGGAAGAGTTTGAAAAGAACATGTATTAATTCCTCTTTAAATGTCTGGTAGAATTCAGCAGTAAAGCCATATGTTCCTGGGCTTTTCTTTGTGTAGAGACTACTGATTACTACTTCAGGTTCATTGCTTGTTATTGGTCTGTTTAGGTTTTCTATTTCTTCTTGGTTCTGTCTTTGTAGTTTGTATGTGTCCAGAAATTTATCTACTTCCTCCAGGTTTTCAAATTTGTTGGTGTATAGTTGTTTAAAATAGTTTCTAATGATCCTTTGTATTTCTGTGGTATTGATTGAAATGTCTCCTTTTTCATTTCTGAATTTTTTTATTTGGTCTTTTCTCTTCTTTATTTAGTTAGCCTGGCTAATAGCTTGTCTATTTTGTTTACCTTCTCAAAAAAAAAACAACTTTTTTTTTCATTGATCTTTTGTATCATTTTTTTGGGTCTCTATTTCACTTAGTTCTGTTCTAATCCTAATTATTTGTTTCCATCTACTAATTTTGGGATTGGATTGTTCTTGTTTTTCTGATTCTTTGAGGTGTAGCATTAGGTTGTTTATTTGAAATATTTGTATTCTTTTGATGCAAATGTTTACTGTAATAAACTTTATTGCCTTTGCAGTATCCCACAGGTTTTGGTATGATGTGTCTATATTTTCATTAGTTTCCAGAAATTTTTCAATATCCTGTTTAATTTCTTCTTGTACCTGTAGGTCATTCAGAAGCCTGTTGTTTAATTTCCATGTATTTGTATAGTTTCCAGGGTTTCTCTTGTTATTGATTTCTAGTTTTAATCTGTTGTGGTCTGAAAAGATACATGACATGATTTCAATTTTTTCAAGTTTGTTGATACTTGATTTGTGATCTAACATATGGACTATTCTTGAGGATATTCCATGTGCTGATGAGAAGAATGTATATTCTGGGCCGACCCCGTGGCAAGTGTGGCGCTGGGAGCACAGCAGTGCTCCTGCCACGGGTTCGGATCCTATATAGGGATGGCCAGTGCACTCACTGGCTGAGCGTGGTGTGGGCAACACCAAGCCAAGGGTTGCGATCCCCTTACCAGTCACAAAAAGGAAAAGAAAAAGAAGAATGTATATTCTGTAGTTGTTGGATGAAATGTTCTGTGGATATCTGCCAGGTTGAATTGGTCTAAAGTGTAGTTTAAATCCTGTGTTTCTCTTGATTTCTTGCCTAGATGATCTGTCCAGTGCTGAGAAAGAGGTGTTCAGGTCCCCTACTATTTTCACATTATGGTCTATCTCTTTCTTTAGTCTTAATAATGTTTGCTTTATATATCTGGGTGCTCCAGTGTTGGGTGCATATATATTTATGATTGTTACATTTTCTTGTTGGATAGATAGATCCTTCTATCATTGTATAGTGGCCTTCATTGTCTCTTTTCATAGTTTTTGATTTAAAGTATATTTTATCCAATATAAGAATAGCTACTCCTTCTCATTTTTGATTTCCATGTGTGTGGCATATCTTTTTCCATCCCTTCACTATTGGTCTGTGTGTGCCTTCACTGGTGAGATGAGTCTCCTGAAGACAGCATATAGTTGTGTTTAGCTTTTTACCCAATCCATCAGTCAGTGTCTTTTGAGTGGGTAGTTTAATTCATTTACATTTAGGGTTGTTATTTAAAGGCATTGTCTGACTCTAGCATTTTATCAATTTTTGTTGGATGTTTTAAATATCTTTTTTTCTTCTTTTACTTTTTGTCTTTGATGGTTGTTGATTTTTTGAGGTTGTATGATTTAGTTTCTTTTTCTTTCTCATTTGCATTTTTGTTCTCTAGTGGGTTTTATTCTTTCTTGTGTATTCATGGTAATGGTTGTTATTTTTCAGATTCCAGATGCAGGACTCCCTTGAGGATTTCTTGTAGGGCTGGTCATGTGGTGGTGAAGACCTGCAGTTTTTGTTTGTCTGCAAAATGCACTATTTCTTCCTCATTTCTGAAGTATAGATTTGCTGGGTATAGCATTCTTGGCTGGCAGGGTTTTTTTTTTTTTCTTTTAGTATTTTGAATATATCATCCTAGTTTCTTCTGGCCTGAAGAGTTTCTATTGAGAAGTCTGCTGTTAGTCTGATGGGGGCTCCCTTATAGGTGACTTGACACTTTTCTCTTGCTGCTTTTAGGCTTCTCTCTTTGTCTTTGAATTTTACCAGGTTGACTATTATGTATCTCAGAGAGGACCTTTTAAGATTGAATCTGTTTGGGGATCTTTGAGCCTCCTGGATCTAAAGGTCTGAGTCTCTCCCTATACCTGGGAAGTTTTCCATTATTATTTCATTGAGTAATTTTTCAATGCCTTTTTCTTTCTCCTCTGATTCTGTAACTCCCATGATTTGAATGTTTGCACACGTATTGTTGTCTGCTAGTTCTCTTAGATATTCTTCATTTTTTAAAATTGTTTTTTCTTTTTTTTTTCTTGGTCCAGGTGGCTTATTTTGAAAAGACTATATTCAAGATCAGAAATTCTTCTGCTTGCTCTAGCTGCTGCTTAAGCTCTTGGTTGTGTTTTTCATTTTGTTGAATGAATCTCTCAGTTCCTTGAGTTCTGCTATATTGTTTTTTAAGGTATTAATCCCTTTGTTAATTTCTTCCTTCATATCCTGAATTTTTTTCTCATTTCATTATTTTGTCTAACTGAATCTTCTCATATCTCACTGAGTTTCTTTAAGATTGTTGCTCATAATTCCTTTTCTGTCATTTTAAGTGTTTCCTCTTTATAGGGTCTGGTATTCGAGAATTACTCTACTCTTTCAGTGGTGCATATTTTCTTGGATTTCATATTTCTGGTATCTCTACATTAATATCTGGTGATCTGGTAGAGAAGTTGCTTCTTCTGTTACTCTGGAGTGAGCTTTGAGGAAAGAGACTTTCTTCTCTTTTTCAGGACCCCACTGATGACTCTCCTTGTGTGAATGCAGTTGAGTGGTTGGAAGGCCACTTGCACAGTAGCTGTGGCTGCTGCTGTGGTGGTGAGCAACTTTTGTGGCATCTGTAGGTGTGGTGTTGGCTGTGGTTGGCCAAAGTAGTTCTTTTGGTATGCTTCTGCCTTCTACCAGGTGGTGGGCATGGCCCATGGCTCCCACCTAGGACCCTATGCATGTCCCTGACTTTTGCCAGGTGATGGGGACTTCCCCTGCTCCTGCCTAGGACCCCATGCATGCTCCTGCCTTCTCCCTACTTCTAAATAAGATCACATATACAGGTACAAAGGGCTAGTGATAAGAGTGAAAATATTAAGTCGAGAGGACTATGATCCAGGAATATGCTGGTCAGTACATGCTGCTGAAATGTATGATGTTGAGTCTTTCACTTGGTCATTGTGTTGTTTATTCAAGAGTCAAAGTTGCAGTACTGGGCATCTGAATGGCTCAAACAAACCCAACTCTTCACAGCACTGGGGCAGGAAAAGGGAGACTTTATCCCCTCCAGCTACCCTAGTGTGAGAAGACACCTAGGTTAGCCCCCCAAAGGAAGAAGCCATACCCCAAAAGGAGTCCAATGCTATTAGAAAGGGACAATGGAGCCTGAGCTGATAAAAATGAAAGAATTATGCATTTTCATCTTCATGGCTGTTTACAAATTAGGTGTGACCAAAAAATTGCATACTGAGAATTCATCACTACTTGCCTGCATGACTTCAGGATATGCAAGAAACCAGATATACAAGATGAAAATAACTTGCCTAAAACCTTTGGGTTCAGGTACATTTCAGAATTCAGAATTTTTCAGATTTTGAAAATGTGATATAGTGTACATACCATGTATTATGTAACATCTCAGCAGGGTGTGCAGCAGCATTTCATAATCAAATGTATAAATATTTCTGTAGTAAATTTTTAAAATATTTATAATAAATAATAGAAAATACCAAAATAGCCTCATGCCAGTTTAGTCAGGTTTTGGAATACATGAATTCAGGTCAGATCAGGTTTTGCTATCAAATGAGTTATTTTTAAAAATTGGGTGTTTCAGAAAGTTTTGGATTTCAAAACTAATCCCTTATTCATATAAGGAATTGGGGACTATACTTTCCCCTGAAATTCATAGTGTTATGAAATCTAAGCAAATGCCAGTTAGGCCACCCATAAAACATTCTGGATATTTCTACTATAATCTGCAACTTATATATAAACTCAATCTGTAATCTACAATCTGCTCTATAAATTTTTAATCGAAAATCTCAATCTATAATCTACAATTAGTATATAAACTCAGCATACAACCAGTGTATAAGTCTTCAGTTGTTGTTGTATGGCCCTGGCCTCATAACATAGCCAAAGAAGAAAAATGAAAACCTGAGAAAGAGCAGTTGCCTTCCAGCTAGGACATTTAAGAATACGTTCATGCCATACATAGTTCAAATGAAAGTTAAATATCTTCACATCAACAAATTTATATCTATAATGCTAAAATTTAGAGGCCTGCAGTTATTTTTCAGTCTGCAAATTATTGTCATTTTTCCTCAGACAGTAAAAGAAAAAGTAATCTCTTAAAGTGATCCTCATCTGCATTATATAAGAATTCAATTTTGCTCTATGAACGTGATCATTTTTACACAGAAGAAGGAAGAAAAATTATTTAAGTTCATTGTCAAAATGGTTTAGTTTTTGGTTCTGCTTTGGTTTTCAATGTTCATACATTGTCCTACTCAGGGCATAACAAGACCCAAGTCACAAAAGAAATAATTGTTCTTCTTTGAGGACTAAATTATAACAAATACTATATTTAAATGTGTGAATTTCTACTGAGGGGAATAAAGAAGGGTGAAATAAATGATATATCAGGATTATAAATTGGAAGATTTAATATTGTTAAGATGTCAGTTTTCACCAAACTGATCTATAGATTCAATGCAACCTTAAGCAAAATACCAACAGTATTCTTTGTAGAAATTGATGAGTTAATTCTGAAATTTATATGGAAATGCAAAGGACCTAAACTAGCCAACACAATTTTGAAAAAGAAAAACTAAATTGAAGGACTAATCTACCTAATTTCAACACCTAATATAGAGCTCCACTAATCAAGACAATGTACTAAATAAACACACAGATCAATAGAACACACTAGAGAGTCCAGAAACAGACCTACATGTAAATGCCAATCCATTTTTGACAAAGATGCTGAGGTAGTACAATGAAGAAAACATAGTTGTTTTTAAAAATGGTGCTGGAATAACTATACAATCATAAGGAGAATGACATGGACCCAGGCCCCTACCTCACACCATATGCAAAAATTAACTAAAAATGGATCAGAGGCTTATGCATGAAAGATAAAATTATAAAATTACTTTAAAAAATAGGAGGGTGGGAATCGTTTGACCTTGGCAAAGATTTTTTAGATAGACCACAAAAAGCACTATGTATCATGAAAGAGAGAAATGATAAATTGGACTTTATCAAAATTTAAAACTCTGTTCTTTGAAAGACACCACTAAGAAAATTAAAAGGCAAACCATAGCCTAGGAAAAAATATTTGTAAAACATATATTTGACAAAGACTTGTATCCAGGATATATAAAAAACTTTTATAACTCAGTAAGAAGATAAATGATCTAATTTTAGAAACTGGGTGAATGATTTGAACACTTTACAAAAGATGTAAAAATGGCCAATAAGTATAAGAAAAGGTGTCCAATGTTATTAGTCATCAGAAAAAATACCAATTAAAACCATGAAACATACACACCCATTAGAAGCCAAAATTTTCAAGACTGACAATATCAAGAATATGGCATGATGGGAATTCTCATACATTGCTTGTGGGAAGAAAAATGGTGCAAACCACTTTGGCACAGTTTGGTAATTTCTTAAAATGTTAAATATACACTTACCCTGATTTTCAAGACTGACAATATCAAGAATATGGCATGATGGGAATTCTCATACATTGCTTGTGGAAAGAAAAATGGTGCAAACCACTTTGGCACAGTTTGGTAATTTCTTAAAATGTTAAATATACACTTACCCTATGCTCCAGCAATTCCATCCTTGGGTATTTGTACAAGAGAAATGAAAATATATGACAACACAACTTTATTCATAATATTCAGAAACTGAGAACAGCCCAAATGTCCATCAACAGGTTAATGGATAAATTGTTATACAATTGTATAATGGAGTACTATTCAGCAATAAAAAAGAATGTAGTATTGCTACGTGCAACACCACGAATGAATCTCAAGAACGTGATGCTTGCTCATTCAGTCATTCATTCCTCTATTCATTAATTTAATAAACATTTATATAACACCTCCAGTGTGCCAGGCCTTGTGCTGTACAGAGGATACAAAGAATACAAAGACCTTACTGTTGTAGAACTCGGGTAACATAAAGGGAAGAGACAAGTAAACAAATACTTAAAATATCTTTTAGAACATGCCACCATAGAAATTTATTCAAAGTTCAATAGTGACAGAGAGAAAAAAATGACTACTTATACCTGGGAAGTTCTGGAAGATGTGACATTTGAGCTGGGGCCTGCAGAGAAGCAGGCTTTCTCTAGGAAGGATAGGGGCAAGGCTTATGGAGCAGAGATTGTTTTTTTCCAGGCAAAGAGAATAGCATATCCAAAAGACATGGAAGCGTGAAAAAAAACATAGCATGTTCAGAACATTATTAGCAGCTCAGTGGTATTGAGTGGTATGTTGCATGGGGTTATGAGGAAGGAAAGAGAAAAAGCTTAGAAGAAAATTTGAGGCCAGATAATGAACAGCCTTTTGCATCATGGTGGGAATTTGGATGTTAGCCTATGGGGAATACAAAGCCAATTAAAAGTTTTTAAGCAAAGAATTAATAATAATAATTGTATTTGTAAGCAGAGAAGTAATAATCACGTTGATGGGGATAGAATTTATTAAAATGAAAGTCTAAAAGGGGAGACCAATCAGATGGCCTATCTGAATTAAGGCCATGGCAGTAAAACAGGAAAATGAGGAGTGGCTTCAAGAGATGTTTAAAATGGAGAAGGAATAAAAAAGTGGCCAAGGAAAAGGCAAAACGTAATAATTACTTTGCAGCATTAAGTGTATGGGGAAGAAAATAACATTTAAAAATTTGGGTTTTTTATTTATGCTCCTCCTCTTTGCATAGATGGATTTGGGACTGCCATGCAGAGATAGAAACATTACAACAGGTTAAAAAAATAAGTTAGGAAATGGAGGGGGGAAGAAAATAACATTTAAAAATTTGGGTTTTTTATTTATGCTCCTCCTCTTTGCATAGACGGATTTGGGACTGCCATGCAGAGATAGAAACATTACAACAGGTTAAAAAAATAAGTTAGGAAATGGAGATGAAGAGAAATAAGTTGAACTCAAGATTAAAATTAGCACTCAAAATGCCTACTTTATAATTTATAGACTACTTGAGATGAGATAGATTTGGCTTGGAGTTTCTTAATGGCCAGAGCAAAGAGAGAAGTCATCTCAATGTAAGATCCATAGTGTCTAAAGGGTAAAAGTAAGAACCCAGTTTTCCCTGGCACTGGGAATGGAAAGAAATGTCTCCTATAGAAAAGGATTAGTGTTTAGTACACATCAAGCTGGAAGAGCTATTGGGACAAGTAGACAAATGAAAATATGAATCCAGAATTTAAGAGAGAGGTTGAGCATGGCAATCCAACCTTGGGAATTATTGCCAGTAGGTAAATATATTCAATTTTTTTCATTTTTACCTCATATGACACCAAAAGAATTTCATTAGCAGTGGGAAGCACATTTTCTTCTGTTGAAATTGAGAATATTGAAGATTATCAACAAAAGACTATGCCAAGAAAATTGCCACTAAGTCCTGTTTTTCAAAAGAAACTTCAGATGATTCCAAAGCCTCAATTTACACAGTGGAATTCTATGTGGGTCAGAGGTGTATCACTCATAATTCCACTTCTGTACTTAAAATTGTCCAAGGTTCACACACAGTCAACAGCAAAGGTGTGCTCTAGTCCCTATTGCATGGAATGATGACAAATTTTCGTCACCACTTCCTTTAAATGTTGTACATGTGTATCAACTTAGCTCAGTCCTGAGCTGATGATTTCAGACACTATTCAGCCATGACCAAAACTTATTTTTTTAAGAGAACTGATGTTCACCATATGCCCATCTATGCTTCCTTGAAATAAACTTTCAGATTTTCTCTGTTGCTGACTTAGAGAAAGAACCTTTATGCAAGTGATTTAAAATTTTGACTAACTCCATTCCCCTGTTTTGACTTACGGCTATCATCCTCACACATGAAATCAAAGTACAACCTTGGAGAATCCACCTGTGTTTTAAGATACATTTAAAAGAATTCATTACTGCAATTTAACATTTTAAGCACATCCTGATGACATCTGCCTAGAATTCCCCAGAAACCACTGGCTTCAAATCTTTATCAGTTTCATATATAATATCGCTGAAACCATCTGGTTCCGAACAGCTTAGAGGACGCAGTTAAGCAAAATCCTGATTGTAGCTCTATACTTTTTGGTTACCTAAAGTGTTTTTCTCTTCACCGTAGAACATATCAAAACTTTCACATTATTCTATGTTCATTCTTGACTTTATGATATAATGCTTTGAAATATGTCTTCCTTATTTAGACTGGTTTTGCACTTTTAATTAAAACCCCTAAAGTAATATTCATTTAACAATATGTCTTTATGCTGTAACACTACTAATTTTTAATGTTTCCATCATGAAAAGAACAGAAACTCAGCTCTCTATCACGAAGTAATGAGTTTCAAAGTAAAAAGGAAAAAAAAGATAAAATATTGGAGCTCATTGACATCTGAGCTTACCATGCCCTTTCTTTCTAAAGCAAAAATATGATATTAATAAACAGTTATACAGGCACAGTATGGAAAATGAATTTCAAAGAAAAGCAGTGTAAATGCCATATTTTGCTTTCAGGTTCAGTAGATTTTTACCTTCAGTAATAGCTTAAAAGATTAACCAGCCATTCATTTTATAAGCTTGAACACACACCTCACAGTAGAAAACAAATTGGTATTTGGCATTCCTGGATAAAGTGCTATTCAAAGTGGCTCCATACTCATTAAAACATAGAGTTAGTTTTGTGACTGGCATCAGTGAAAAATCTTTCTCATGTAAAGAAAGCAGTAGGAATGAACTTTAAGTCAAAGGCAAGTTCTTCTGGTCCCTCATCCACAATGTTTATCCCAGTGGGATATGACACAGTCTGTGCAATTGCTATGTTCCACAATAATTATAAAGAGCAATAACATGTGATATGAATAGAACATGTAACAAAGAACAGCAGTAGATGGTAAAGTAAACCACTGGTTATGTCAAAACTAATAACTTACTTACTCATGCAGAGTCGATGAGTTAAGAGGTCAGATGAGCCCCGTTGTTTAAGCCTTGCTAATAATACACATGGCTTTTCTGGTTCATCATTTTCAATAGTTCCTTCAGAACCTCTTTAAGGATTATGTGAAATTGACTGGGTTTCATTAATGGCTTATGTAACAACATGTGTTCATATCTTTGAAAGTAAGTCCCAGATATTCAATGTAAGCATTTGCCTTTCTGCAGCTTCTGGGAAGAGGTGGAGTGTTATAAGACCTCTTGTCATAAGTACAGCATTCACTATCATAGAAAACAGCATCCATCTTTTTAAGGAATGGAAATAGTTGTACAATGTGACACTCTAAGCATCTTTAAAATGTTATGTATCATAGTGTACTTTAAAAAGCAGTGCACTTCTCATTGATCTTCCCATTTTGACTTAAAATGAAGATCTCTTCTCCCTATTGAAATCTTTGCACATTTACTTATAAATGTATAGGGGAAAAATCCATTTCAAACATATGCAGCCTCGTAAATTATGTTTGGTAGTTGAAACAGTATGCACTTATGTCATGGATTGAACATCCTCCTTTATTAGAATGCTATTTATTGCCACCAGCTGCACTGCTTAGCTAAGAAAGTTCTTGACACTAGCGATTGCTTTTCAGCACCACTGCTTCCGGCTGCTAACAGGGGCTTCTATTTCCAAATGAAGCCACCCCTCTCAAGCTCTTCCTTCTGCTACACGGATACCTCCTGTCATCGTGATGCTGGAGAATCGGTGGGGGATGGGACCGCACCCACTCATGCTCTATGATCTCCCCGGCTGTAAATCTCCCATGGCTTTGAGATTTCTCGCCTAATGGCACTGGCCTGAGAGCTGTGAAATGCATTCGGGTTATCTACCCAACAATAATAGATTTTTCAAAATTAAGATGTGAATTTTAGCTTGTGATCAAAGTGTTTCAGAGTTATTGGTGTGTATTTCAGAAGCGAAGCATGGTGCATATCAGCAGTAGACACTGGTCTCTATTTTATGGCATTTTACAGCAGGGAAAACTAGACAAAGGTAATTACTCTTCTTCTGTTAAAGACTATTATTACACTTGCATGAACAGTTAACCCTGCTGTTATTTTCTCTGCTGCCTGTGTCGATGGCATCCAGACCATCCAAGCAGGAAAGGTATAGAAATGGGAGTCTCAGTTCATTTCCGATTGCACAGTAAGTCCACTTCAAAAGGTAATCTTCCAAGCCACAAATGTGTGCACCAACACACCAGCACGTTCCATTATTTGTTGATGGGATCTGTGTCCATGTCTTCTGCACTCCAGTTTGAACACTGGCTCTGCTGTACCG